>NW_028301542.1:20000-257500 GCF_042242905.1 Orbicella faveolata | reverse complement strand
TGGCAAAGTTAAAAAAAATTCTGTAGGTAGGGTTCAGAGCCTCCTTAATTTTTTCTGGTGTAGTAGTTTTCAATTAGATAATTTCCAGTTCTCAAATTGCCCCATTTTTGGGAGCATACTCCATTGATTCTGCAATCCCAAGATACCAGCCACCACGCTAGAAAAAATCCTGGATCCGCCAATGGGTTGGGAAGCACCCTAGCTAGTTGACCTTTAAAACCCATCTGGTCTTTAGTTCAGTTGCACAGAAGCTAAAACTATTAAAAGCAGAGTATAAATTGTCAACACATTTGTTTCCGTGTTACCTTTAATGTTCTCAATATTTAACTTCCTAAGATCTCCACAAATGACCATAAGCACAAATGCGAGTATCTCATGTCATGTAAGCCTCATTATCAGCTTTTTTTTTTTGAAAGTGGTAGCCAGGCAATTCTCTCAGGAGTGTGCACTCGAGGAGACGCCATAAACTTCAGGCTAGTGTCAGTCGTGCCATAGTTTAAAATGTTCTTGCATACAAAAAACCATTTTAAGGCATGCATAAAACAAATAAATTTTTCTATAACTTAATACTTAGTCTAAGTCTGAGGTTTTAAGCACCTAATGTTGTCAAATAAAGAACCTAAATATCTTGCAAAACATGGCTTCTAATGAGTTCTGGCATGTTTCATAATCAAAGATCCAGTTACTTTAATTTCAACCTTACTGCCATTAAGCTATGGTAAACTCCGACTTTAACACAATCACACTCCTGGTACTTCTGAACAAATGGGGATAGAAAGGTTGCTTTTATTTTGCAGTTCAATAGCTGACTCAAATGCTAGATCATGATATCATAAAAAAAAATTCTTGAGAGAAAAAAATAAATGTATTGTGAGACTGATCCCCACTTGTTACCGTACATCATTCTTACAACCTTGCTACTCTCTATAGCTGTATCATAGCATTCAACTTTTGGGATAAGAAGTCATTGTCACTCCACCATGATCTAGCTTGCAGCATCTAAGACTTTCACATCATAAAAACTACAAACATAGAAGCTAAAAGTGATCTACAGCTAACATGCAATGATATTAAAACCACTTTTTCTCAGCATTCAGTCAACCTCTTCAATTGTTGGTCCCCCTGAGCTGGTTGAGTCAGAAGTGGGAGCCCCACCCCCCTGGGGAAATCCCCCTGCTCCTGGAGGGGCACCACCAGCACCCTGGTACAACTTTGTTATCACTGGATTACAGATACGCTCCAGTTCCTTCTGGCGCTTATCATATTCTTCTTTGCCTGCATCTGGATTACTGTCAATCCAACTGACTGCCTCATTGCATTTGTCAACAATTGTTTTCCTGTCATCCTCTGAGATCTTATCTCGCACCTGAAGTGAGAGGCATTTGTAGATGTGTCAGAATGAAAATTCTATAATACTAAATTTAGCTTTTGGCTGAGCAAACAGATTTCTGTTTGTGTTTGCCAGTTTCAGAACTTATTTGATGGTTTGACAATTGATGTGCTGATATTCTACAACTTACATAGAATTTTCCCAAGCCCAAACAAAGCAATGAAAAACAAACAATGAATAAAATGTTCGTGCGGAGCATCTGTCAAACCATGGAATAATATGACTGTTTTATCTACCTTGTTTTTAAGCAAACCAGGACCCTACAGTGCAACATGGAATAAGGAATTTACAATACAACTGTTTTATTTTCCTTGTTTGTAAGCAAACTAGCACACTACAGTGCAACAGGGGTTCGTATTTGCATGTTCTAATGACGTCAAATAATAACAAAGTGCAAAAGTTTCATCACGCTTTCTAAATAATCTGTGTAAAAATAATATGTGTTCAAACCTTCTCATCCTCCACTGTACTCTTCATGTGGTAGGCATAACTCTCCAATGAATTCTTGGCCTGGACTTTGTCACGTTGTGCGTCATCTTCTGCTTTGTACTTCTCTGCCTCTCGGACCATGCGATCAATGTCATCCTTGGACAGTCGACCTTTGTCATTGGTGATGGTGATCTTGTTTTCACGCCCAGTGCTCTTGTCCACAGCAGAGACATTTAAGATGCCATTTGCATCAATGTCGTAGGTGACTTCAATCTGTGGTACCCCACGAGGAGCCGGTGGAATTCCAGACAGCTCAAACTTTCCAAGCAAATTGTTGCCTGATGTCACACCTCTCTCACCTTCAAACACCTTGACAAAACAACAAGGGACAGTTAGGCCACAGCTAACACAACTGTTGGTGTTACTATTTTGACACATGAGCATAAAATAATAAATTAGTACTTTGTAACTGAAGAAGGACTTTTGCTCTTTCCCCTAGACAAGATGTTAGGCCAAGCTATTGGCAACATGTGTATCCATTTATATTCGTGCAGCATAGGTTAAAGTATGAAAGACACAGACACTGACCAACCTCAAAAACACAGTTCTCGTCCTAGAGTTCCTTGTACCAACTCACTGACACATTCTAAATTTGAGGGAATTTGATGCTTTTCCCAGCTGCAGTACTTCACACCAGCACCTGTCACCTACAGTCCAGGGTATGGAATTCTACTCAATAACCTAAGCATATAAAATTGCTTCAGATTATAAAGTCTCATTACCTGAATAAGAACACTGGTCTGGTTGTCAGAATACGTAGTAAAGGACTCAGTTTTTTTGGTGGGTATGGTTGTGTTGCGTTTGATGAGGACCGTCATAACACCTCCTGCAGTCTCAATTCCAAGGGACAGGGGTGCAACATCAAGCAGCAGTAAATCCTGGACTTCACTGCTCTTATCGCCACTCAAAATTGCAGCTTGAACTGCTGCTCCGTAAGCCACAGCTTCATCAGGGTTGATGCTCTTGTTGAGCTCTTTGCCATCAAAGAACTTCTGCAGAATTTCCTGAATCTTTGGGATACGGGTTGATCCTCCAACCAGCACAACCTCGTGAACCTTCCCTTTCTCAAGCCCAGCATCACGTAGGGCCTTCTCAACTGGCTTTTTGGTGTCCTCAAAAAGAACATTATTTAATGACTCAAACTTCGCGCGGGTTAGTGAGGTGTAAAAATCAATCCCCTCAAACAGTGAATCAATCTCAATGCTAGTCTGAGTACTGGAGGACAGCGTTCTCTTTGCACGTTCACAAGCGGTCCGGAGGCGGCGCAATGCACGTTTGTTGGTTGACAGATCTTTTTTATACTTCCTTTTGAATTCCTCTACAAAGTGGTCAACTATGTTGTTGTCAAAGTCCTCTCCACCTAAGTGAGTATTGCCAGCTGTGGACTTCACCTCAAAGATTCCATCTTCAATGCTCAAAATAGAGACATCAAAAGTGCCACCACCAAGGTCAAAGATCAGAACATTACGCTCAGCACCGACTTTCTTGTCAAGACCATATGCAATAGCAGCGGCAGTTGGTTCATTGATAATGCGCAGAACATTGAGACCAGCTATCACACCTTTAAAAAAAGGGAAAAGCATTGAGCTTCATCGAAAGTGAAGGAGCAAAGAGATATAGGAAATTTACATATGGAAGCTGACTGAAAACGAGTTTTCATCTAGTTTGCTGGTCCGCAATGCAAATGAGATCATTGATATTTTAACCTACCTGCATCTTTGGTAGCTTGGCGCTGAGAATCATTAAAATAGGCCGGCACTGTCACCACAGCATCTGTTATAGTTTTGCCAAGATATGCCTGAGCTGTTTCTTTCATCTTTGTCAACACCATGGATGAGATCTGAAAAAGATGTCAAACTGCCAATTAACAATGATGGCCTGAATCAAATCCTCATCGAGAAAGCAACTTGAAATGAGGCTGGATTGCATGTTGATTATCAAAATTTTCCTACAGAATGTACTTCACATACTATCTTGCTTGAAGTAGTTAGCGAATAATTTTCTTTTGCTGGCCTCATTAAAACCCTGTGAGTGTACATGATTTAGCACATGAAAGACCACATTTGAAGATTATCAATTCATTTATGAATGAATATTAGTAACAACTTGTGTTGAGCTGCAAATATGTAAAATCCATATAAAAATTTGTTCTGGATAGGAAAACAGAGGAATATCAATTTGAAGGAAGATCAACTTTGCTATACACGCAAAGATTTTACCATTCTTTGACAAACATAGCTGACCTTTGAATAATTTCATATATATAATGTGCAGTTCCAGAAAATATCCATACCCGTGCCAACAATTCTAAGGGAAAAGTTTTACAATGCTTTAAAGAAAAGTATAAAGATAGACCAGAATTTCCAGGGGCTGGGGGTTCAAACTAAAAATCCTTCCATGGGAGGGGTATGGATATTTTCTGAACAACACAATTTACTCTGTTTATATTTGTCTAAATAACACTATTATTGCCAATTCTTCAGACTCTTGATTGTGTGGAATTTATACAAGTCCCAGTTGACAAGTCCAACCAATCAAGATAAGGTAAGGTAGGGTAAGGTAACTTTAAGTTGTAAACGTGGGGAGTGGTTGTCCAATCTCCCGAGCCAGGGGCTCATGACAAAAACGCACGACTATTTCCAATAACAATACTACTTACAATAATTATTACTATATTCGCTAAGATAAATTCACAATTTAAATATAACATATTCCTAAGAGCAACTAGTCCTAAGCCCCTGTAATGCGCAGTTCCAGAATATATCCAAACCATTCCAAGAAAATGTTAACGAATTCTAAGGGGGAGGAGGGTTTCAGAAGCCAAAATTTTTAAAGGAAGGTGTGAAGCTAAACCAGAATTTCCATGGGGGGAGGGGTGGAGGGTGGGTTCAAACTAAAACACCTACTGTGGGAGGGGTATGCATTTTTTCTTGAACAACACAATCAGACCCCTAGCAAGTAGCTACCAATAAGTAACCAATGTAAAGAGATGATTGACAAACTTGACCTTCAGCCCAGTTTAGGCGTCGTAAATAAAACTACACCTGAGTGAGCATAATATTTAGTACAATATATGATCACCTGGTGCACCATATAAAAGTTAAGCCTTTTAATACCTCTTCTGCATAAAATGATTTTGTTTCTCCTTTATATTCCACGCGTATTTTTGGTCTCCCAGAGTCGTTGATGATCTATTTAATCAAATGGGAAATAATTATTAGCTTACTTCATCTAGACAAGCTTATTCAACAACTTACAGCTTGTGCATTAAGAAAATGTAAGCTAAATGCTACTTAATTGATACCTAATCATTTACGGCGTTCCAATATATTCTTTGAAAGACTTAAAATCTTAAAATCCCAACTGAGGATTCAAGAAATTAAGCCATGTTGTTCAAATACCTTGAAAGGCCAATGTTTCATGTCATCTTGCACAGATGGATCATCATAACGCCGTCCGATTAACCGCTTTGCATCTGCAAAAGAACGCAAGCGAAAATTCAGAAACAAGTGTTCGGAGCGACTCTTTTCTATCAGTAGATTGATGGAAACCTACCGAAAATCGTATTGCTAGGATTCATAGCCACTTGGTTCTTAGCAGCATCGCCTATCAAGCGTTCAGTGTCCGTGAAGGCCACATAGCTCGGAGTTGTTCGATTTCCCTGGTCGTTCGCGATAATCTCCACTTTCCCATGCTGAAAAACTCCAACACAGGAGTAGGTGGTACCGAGATCGATTCCAACTGCTGGTCCTTTCGACATGTTGACACACAAGATAAAAGAAACTACGCAAAAAGGTTCGCACCTCAAAACAATCCACCAACAGGCTCTGTTCTTCCGCGATAACGAAAACGACAACGTCACGTGACTAGATCTCACGCCCTACCCAGCAATGAGCATTATTATATTGTCTCGTTCTTGGAACTGTCTAGAACATCCTATTTGTAGAATGTTTTGGAATGTAACATTCTAGTGTCGGTGTAATAAAAAAATTGTAATTAATTTTAAAATGTGAAAAAGTACACAATGATGTAATGTTTCTAAAAATAGGATGTACAGATCCTTGGCACTCGCATCACGTGATATTTCAGGTGAGTTGGTCACAGAGGAAAGGAATGATCTCACTGCACGTCGCACCGCTCCAACTTGCTCCCATTATTACTCGAGTCCCCGCTAGGCAGGCTAAAGGCTTGCAAGATTTATAATGAATATATTAATAGGCCTTTTTAATAGTTATCTACTGTAATTATCTCTTCGTCTTATCACGGGGGGTGGCGGGGGAGAACTCCTAAATGAAAAGGTTGGGGTTAGGGGTGTTCGTCGTCTCGCTTAGAAGTGTAAATGAAGGAATCAATGATTCTGGTGTCACTTAGGGTATTCATGACGAAATGCGTCTATTGCAAGCTGCCAAACTATCTTTAAGGGTGCAGTAGAAATTTAAAAAATGCCTTTGTATCCCCGGCCCCGTTTTTAGGCTCGATTTCCGCCGGTCTCTCGAGTCCGGCAGTGGGGGCTCCCTTCCTGAACAGCGGCTGTTTCGTGGTATCTTGCTCTAGCCGACTAGCCACGCCCAAATTGGCCTCCATTAGGGGTTTAATTCACTATCTTATTAAAAGAGCTTAGAATTTGTAATTCATCATTGTTAAGAGTGGTAGTTTTACTCTATGTGTACATTAAGTTTAATTCACCTTTATGATTAGTATTTCAGTATTATTACATGACCGAGAAAATTGCTAAAAAAAAATGATTTGCTGAGAGCAGGCCAATTTATCGTTAGTTTTTAATTTGCACTTCACGCACGCGCTCGTAATTTTCTCAGATAATAAATGAATAACTAGACATTTGAAAATTCTTTCAAATTACACTCGCCTGAAGTTTCGTGCAATATTGCACTTGTATTCAATTACAACATTTCCTCACTTGAGCGTGGGGCAGTTATTAACTTCGTTCCAAGTGTTTCGTGCAAGCTGCAATAAAAGAGATCTGGGAACAAGGTACCTATCGTATGTCTCACAAAGTACCGTGCAGAGGTGGGGTAAGGAGTGGTGTAAGCACTTTTCAAGAGTGCTTCAACAAAAGTCACAAAAGGTGGCGATATTTCTTTCTTCCTATGTTATCTTGTATATAGAGAAAGTGTGTAAATAATAGCACTAATCCAGGAGCTGCACTAATCCCAACACTTGTTTATTTATTAATGTACAAAACTCAGAACAGCATAACATTCCGTCGTCAGTTCCTACTCTACACTGATACATTATGGTTCTCTTACATGAAGTACAAAGATCAAGAACAGGACTTTAAAAAAAATAACAATAACAAAAACAAAATTTAACAAAGTGACTAAATTTCAATACATTTTCCGCTGGAGGTGTCCATTTCCACAGTCACTAATGTATCTTATTTTAAACGCTCAAATGAAGGTTCCCTAAATAAAGACTATTTTTTGTCTTAACCCTGTATGTTGTCACTTCATGGGATGAAAGTATTTATTCTTTATTATTTAAACCGTCTACGGCCCTATTTAGCATAAAGTAGTATAAAAAGTCCCACATTTAAAAATAACTTGATAAAAATAGATTTCAAATTTCCACGGCGTCACTTCACACTATTATTTCTTTTTAAATGTATATGTAGAAATGTCTGGTCCATTAGCACCACGTGCTTGTACATCTTCTATTCCCCACGAGCCTTGTTCGCTCATCAAAGCTGGGGAACTCTTCCTCAAGATATCCTCGAGTTGATTGGTTTCTTTCTTGTTCTATGTGCTGGTCGTGGAAGACTGGGCCTGCATTAGAAACCTTCTCCAATATAAACTTTTGACACACTGTGGATCAGAGAAAATAAATACGCAGGTTTCGTAAGAAAGACTTATCATTTGATTTGTTTTTTGATAACGTTATGAAAGTATTAATTCGCCGAGCCAAAGAGAACTGAAAGCCAAACTAACGCACGTAAATCGAGGGCGTGGTCGGGAAACGTCATGACGTCATGTTAGGAATTTGGATTTGATTGGTCAAAATGAGAGTGATTGTGGATCATGCATCATCACTCTCATTGCGTATTTTTCAAACTACAAGAAAATAATTAAATTCACAGTAAAAACATCGTTATTTAGCTTGCTAACGTATCTGCCATGATCAGCCTAAAACTGCGTCATCTGCTGCTCTGCGTAACACTGTCATTTTTCTAATTGAATTTGAATGAAAATGCTCCTCAAAAATGTTTATGAAACAGACGCTTGCTATTACGGCTAGATAATACTGTAAACAGCAACAATATCAGATGCCAATACTACGACGTGATTCAGTCCTTTTATGTTATATGGGATTGCATTTGGCTTGGAAGCAGCGGAGAAGAAAAAAATTCTGCTACTTAAGAACTTTACGCGAAAAAATTTGTTGGTTCACTGATCAATGACAAAATTGGAATATTATAAATTTTTCAAAAACTTATTGTAAACTTTTCTAGGGTGACGGCAGAACTAATCTCTCTTCTATGATTGCGTGGGAATTTACTTTAAGAGGGAGAGATGTAACCCTAAAAGTGAGCTTATGCAATCGACCTCTGTATCCTTGTGACACATGCGTAAAAATTAAAAGCACTGTGGCGTTAACATGGTCGCGGGCAATACAAAACCATTATGTGATGCAGGAAAAGAGTTAACCAATCCTGAAATGATCCCAAATACAATATCAGGTCTACATTATTAAGAGAGAATCTCTGGCTGTATCGTTACTTATTGAAATTCCGAAATCTGTTTAAAACAAACTCCCTTAATTAACCAAGGATGCAGCATATGCCCTCGGAAAAGATAGTTATAAGACTAGATCTGTGAATTGCGGGAAATTCAGAGTGTGTGTTGAATGATTTGATATTATAACCAAGTTACACAATGTATTCTCTCGATCATTTTAAAAAATTTCTCGTACGGGTCGGAGATAATAAATATATATCCGTCATTAATCGTGATATAAGAACGCCAAATCAGTATTCTTTATCATTACAACGCTAATGGAATTCTTTAAAGCAAGCATAAGATAAATAAACGTTGGTAGTAATCAAAAAAATGTTTGGTATTGCGTTTGTTAAGAGGTGTGACAACGACTGAATTATTTGTTTATCTTGTTGCTTAGCGTATCAGTCAATGGAAGGAAACTTTTAACGCACTGTACACCACACGAACTTCACTTCATATTATATTTCCGCTGATTCATCTTATAATTGTCCCTTGAAAAAATTAGTTTTCTAAACAAGAGTTCAAAGATATTGTCCTTTAAAGTTAATTAGCTTGTTATCTCATGTGTATCGATGGGAATATATGTTCAGCTAAGGTGAATTATGATAAAGCAAAATTCTTTTCATTGAAAACGAAACAGTGGCCCAGACAAAGGCAAGTCGCTTCCTTTCAGAGATAACTCTCGAAATTGGCTCAACTATAGCTGCATGACTATAAAACAGTGAGCAGTAATTCACAGCAGTTTAATACAGATTCCATATCAACTACAACTACAGACCAAACGCTATGAAAGTAAGTACGATAGCTATTCACAGATCTCATGATTAACCCGCCCGGAAAAGATAACAGTCAGAGACTTCGTAATTTTTTACGAAGCTGTATAGCTTTAATCATTGAACCCGAAACCTTACCCCCCCCCCCCCCCGCGCAAGGGCAGTTTCTAGGATAAGATTTCGCTGTGACTGAGAGAGATTGAAGTGTTCCATACTGATGGAGGAAGGAAGAAGTAGAAGAGCCTTCGTTTTTAAACGATCTAACACTCAGTTTATCGACCAGGTAATCAAGTAAAGTTAAAAAGAAAAATAAATAGTTACGTTGGCCTTTTTACCAGTTCCATGCCAGTGAGTACCGGATAATATTGTAAGAATTCTTTTGGTGTTTATTCAACTCATTAGCAAATGAACACAGATATATATAGGACTGACTTAAAACTGGCTCAGGTTTTTTAGATGAGGTGGAGGTGAACGTGATAGCAAAGTTAATTAAAGCTGCTGCATGTTATAAATAAGTTATTAACCTACCGTAACAGCCACAAGGCCACAGGAAATTTCGTGGAACAAATCCTTGTTCCCGATGTACATTCTCGACCCACCACCAGTCATTGTCATCTTTGCTAAGTACCCTGACGAGTTCCCCTCTCATGACGGAAATATCATCATCGTCACAAGCTTGGAAATCAAACAAGACCCGGAGCATGGTCTGTCTTTCACGAACCCGCAGAGCTTCCCGCGGGTCAAGGCCACGGGATTCCCGAATTGAGCATCTCATCTGACCTGCCCGAGTGAAATTTACTTTGTCATCATACACTGGCTCCTCGTTGACACTGGTGTAGCTTTCTGCTGGTAATATAATATTCACTGGTTCTGTATAATTTTCTTTCAGTTTTACCTCAGGCTTAGAGAAGGTACCTTTTTTTCCTTCTTCTGGCTTCCTACCAAATATTCGTTTGGTCTTTCCAAATATCTTTTTGGTCGCTCGCTGAAGGAAGTTTCCTTTCCGTGGGCGGTCAGAAATGCCATTAGTTTCGTGTTGCTCCTTCAGTTTTATTCCCTGTTTTTTCGACGTGAAGCAGTTCCAAGCTTTAGTTTTGTTAGCGGTGGACATCTGTCCTGAGTAATAGCTTTCGTCGCTGAAAGCGATGCTCGAGTCATCTTGAAAACCAGAGTCGTCATCCACCTGAACGACGCTGTACTCTGAATAGAGAATCAAATTAAAACAACAGTCATTCCTTAATACCATAGCGTGGGAAATAACTTAGAGATGTTACAAGCGAAATAGAGACTTGTGTTATTAGTGATAAACAAGACAAGTGACTAAAGTTAAAGAACTTTTAGAGAAGTATTTGTTTTTTAGGATGCAAAGCAAATCTTACCCCGCTTCATCACCAAATCTCGTCTGAGGAATCCAGGTGCTGACAGCGTGATATATCGCCTCGCTTGTCGCAAAATATCAAATAGTATATCTGTCACGAGACTCAGTGATTAATTACACTTCAATTATGCCCGAGGGAAGTCCAATAACACAATTTAGTAAAGCGACTGTAAAATTTCTCGCCGTGTAAAGGCTCCAGCAGGGATAATTATCTTTTCGTTTTCACTACTGGACTTTTCACATGCTAATTGTCAGTTTTGACGTACCGCAATATTCTTGAGAGGGTCACGAGCATGCAAGCATGTGATTCACTTAGACAGACAATACAAAACCACATTCAGTGTTTTTCTTTAATATTGTTAGTGAACGCATCATTGAAATCTGCACCAAGCTCAACGAATAAAAATTGACTAGCTTTGAATTTAGTGTCAGGTTGAGAATTTGGCGGTTCCGTTCACACCAGCAAAATAGCTGAGTCAGTTGCGACTGAACCTGTTGTGTAAAGAGAAATTATGACTTGATCACACGCGGAAGACAAACAATTTTAGAATGAGATATCAAGCTTGCTCTATAAAGGGAGTTTGACTCATGAATCGGGTGTGTTTTCCTGTTTTTCAGAGACGGCTGTTGTTTTTTGTTTTGTTTCTGTTAATGTTAGTCTGTCGGTTGGCAATTAAAGAAATGTGTCTCAAAATAGCACTGTGGAGCAAAGAGACACTTCTGCCCATAAGAGCTCCCTCTTGGCTTTGGCAAACAAAGGTCAAGAATTGGGTTAGAGCAAAATAACCGTTTCTGTTTACAAGAATCACAGCTCCTTAGAAGTTGTGGTTCCACTTGAAAACATGTCTAGAAAGTTTCATGCATTTTTAGTTTTTACAAATAGTCTGTAACTTGTATGTCGCGGCCGAAGAACCGACAATGTATATTGCTCAGGCGTTATGGCCGAATATCTTCAGAGGACGATAACAAAGGGGCTAGTGTTACAATATTTCACGATTCAAACCTTTTCTTTGTTACAAAGGCCTGCCGATAAAGTTTGCCTATGTGTCGCGCCAGTGCTCGGCTCAATACGTAATCAAAGTTCAGAGCGCATTATTCGCGTTGTCCTGAAAACAATGGCACGATCTTTCCTCTTTAGTATTTTATCTAGAAGGAACATCTATTAAACGGAAAAACAAGCTTGAGATAAGCAAAGATACACTAATATCAAGGATCCACGTAACTTATTCAAGTACATACGTCACTTGTCAAGCGACCCCACTGTTCCGCTCACGCTGGAGTGATTCAGGAAGTGTGCGGTTGTTTTGGTCTGATGAAGATCACGGCATAGTACCAAGGCATAGTATGACATAGTACGGCACGCTAGAGTCAGACATCTCGGTCAGCAGCAGGTGCCAGGAACTTATGAGTGACCAGGAAGCCTGATCTGAAGACCAGGCACCCTCGTATCCAGCGTCTTCGTTCCCTTTGACCAGCGCTCGTTTCGTCAAGCCAGCATGCACAGTAAGGAACGAAGACGAGGTACGAGATTGAAGACCGTGCAGTTTCGCGGTCTTGCCAAATATGTTGAAGGGATTGGTTAACGCTGGCCGATAACGACGGACCCAAGTGACGAAAATGAATTCTGGGAGACGACTGAAGCAAGATGCTTCATTGATACCATGAAGGTCCTGGGTTGGAGATCGAATCAACAAACTCTTAACCTTTTAGAAACCTTCTTTTTATTCTCTTCTATTTCAGAAGCTTTCTATTTTGAAATCCACATATTGTTATGATTTATTTCACCTGTTAACACAAGATTATCACATGATTATCACGCGAGTGTGTTGAAACGTTTCATAGCTGCATGTAATAATGCGAAAAGAGGTTAGCTCCTTCGGTTTATCGGTGACTGAGTGGAATGAAACGTTTGTGGCATAAAGACCATAAAACAAAATGAGCTTAGCGAAGACCACGAAAAAATACATTTGTATCTGAACTAAATTAGAAAACATGAATGAAGTTAGATTAGTCTACGAGGTACAAACAGGTCGCTTTATTGTGCACTTACAGTGTTACATATTTATCAGCCGTTTATATTTAGGGACCGGCATGTTTACGACTGGTTTCCTTTGCGCAGTTATATTTCAAAAGTCTTGTCAAACTGAATTTCGTAACCGATTCTTATGATTTGTAATGGAAACTGCATTGCCTTCTTTTTTTTCTTCTTAAGTCTCCTCTCAACTCCGGAGTTGACTCAAGCTCGACGTCTGCAGGACATCAAGTTTCAGTCTGCAGATTTTCCGACGAGTGACAGTTTCTCTTTCCATAGCCATTGGCGCTTGTGATGCTGTCGAGATGTCGTTGACTTACTGACCGCAAAGGAGTGAAGGCCTGTAGCTGTTCCTTCATGGCGCCTGACACTTTTTGCAGACGCTGGAGCCGTTTACCTGTGCTTTGGTTCTGATGACGTAGACTTTCCTAGGACAGTGAAAAAAACTCTGAATTTATCACTATATGGTTACGATCAAAAGAAGAGCTAGTCAGATTGCACACTCTGGAATTGATAAGAACTCTTAGGCTCAATAATGATTAGCATCTATTTCAGTTATCTTTAGATATCAATGCAAAATCACTAGAATGAAGAGGAAACTGCTTTGATATACTAGTGTCACAACAGTTCTTCCTAAAACTACCAACGAACGTAAAAAAAAGAAGTGTGAAATGAGTTCGAACACGTTTACAACCAAAGCAATAAGAGAAAAATGGGCTGATTCTACAGGTGAGTTTAGGATAAGGATTAAGTAGAAAACCATCAGAAAAAAAAAACCAAAAAAAACCCCAATAAACTGAAAAGAAACAAGGGTGGGCACGAATTTGAAAGATTAAGACGAATTACGAACGACAAACTTGATAAAGTTGGCCATGGTTCTCTACATACATCGTCCATCTTAGCCACTCTAAGTCAACCCATACAACGAATCATTACTCTTTCGTAATATGCCGGATTGAAGAACTATGGGTAACATTATAGTGGGCTGCACTAACAAGCAGGTGGAAATTAAAACTTAACTTTGAAAAGAATATTTAATCTCCAAACATTAATTTCGAGTGCTTTTGCCGCCAGATTATATTGATGCTAAAGTGATGTGTGAAGAAATAAGTTAATTTCTATTTGCTCCGCGCGAATAGGAATTCTTCGATTCACTGATTTGAATCATGTACTCGACACTGCCAGCGACAAAAGAGTTACTTTTGTATTAATTAGTCACGTCGGCTTTAAAATATGTAAAACAATTTTCACTTTAATTTTATGCCGACGCATCAGTCTATGCGGTCGACAGTACTTAAAACTTCCACTAGGTCGAATAAAGCCAATTTCTCTGTTGCGTTATGTGAAGTTTGCCAATTTTGTCAACGTAAAATAATGTTTCTTTTCATTCTTCTCGCGCGCGACTAACAATATCCAGCAATACATATTGACAAGGGAAACCGCATTGTTTTCGTTAAAGGACATCTAGTGTGTGGCGCACTAAAAGTTGTCCTTTACTCAACAAAAACCTTACCATATCGCGCAAAAGTCCCGAGGTTTCTTCCTCTAACTTCTTTGTACTTGAGCTCATTTCGTAGATAATCTCATGAAAGGATTTTGCCCTTTTTAATGGGTTTTTCCTTTCGCGAAAGAACCTTGGTGAAAGGGATTCCCCATCGCTACTTCCTGATGTTAAACTTTCAACACTGTGGCTTGTCTTGAATTGCCGGCGTCTCGTATTTTCGTGGAATTCGTTTCCAAAAACCATGCTTTAAGTTAAAGCTTTCAGCTGATAATGGTAGAAACCTTGTGACTGAAGAGAAAATTAATTTCATGTATTCGTTGAATCACTGATATCGCATTTTATGGACGCGATGCCATGAAGTAAACAAAAGTTTCGCAGATTGACTTTGACGTAAATTTTGATTGGATGCTTTATGCTAAAAATCTTTAAATTATTTATTGCTTTGTTGCGCACGCGACATGAAGGACATGTGAAGATGTTTACGGCTACGAAACAGACCAAGTTAATATCAGAGACAAGCACAGAATACAAATCAGGAATCTGTTGAAATACTCTTTAGCTGTATGGATCTACACTCGCTTTTAAAATCAGCTCATGCCTTTGCAGGTCTATTATAAAGAAGTGGCGAACCTTCCCAAATATAACCTCAGTGCCAGTGAGCTGAGATAAATGAATTTAACTTTTTCTCGCGAACTCAATGAGCCATGGGTTACTCTCCTATATTTATGAGTTGTATTGTACGTGCCTCCTCAAGAGGCATTTTTTTGATTTTGCTCTTGCTTCTTAGTCTGAAATGCGGTTAAAGATTTTGCTTGTATAGTCTGTTTTGCTTGCAAGACTGTTATGGCCTACCGGACGTAAACCTAGCACCCTACTCCCCCCCCCCCCCCCCCTAGCCTGCAAATACAAAAAGTAACACTTGTGACACGGTGTTTATCAACGTATTTTATATTACAATGTAACCCTCCGACGTACACACAGATCCACACAAAGTCGTATACCCATCATGGTTCATCAACGTATTTTATATTACAATGTAACCCTCCGACGTACCGGCACAGATCCACACAAAGTCATATACCCACCATGGTACGGGCCGTGGACCGGGGTATGGGTGGACAGATGGATAGAGCTCTTCCCTGGGTTTTCGTTTTAATATGACATGTTTTTTTAAAGATTGTTTTGCGTTTGTTATTTATTATATCTATCAGTTATTACGCGCACTGTGATTGGTCAATTTAGCAGGCCGTATTCTACTGTACGGCCCGCTAAAATTTAAAGATGTTTTTTGTTGTCAAAATGTTTCGTGATTTATCGCCAAGTCCTCCGATTTATGGCCCAAGCACGAAGCGCGCGGGCCATAAATCGAAAGGAGAAGAAACTCGGTCCGTAACTTACAGTATGGACCTCGACCAAGAGGTATGAATAGGACGAGGAGACGCGCGGAGACGCGATAAGGACGAGGATGATTTTTGTCGCAGCTCTTTGCTCATCCCCACGCGGCTGATCCCAAGGCTAAACCTTAGAAAAATGAGAGAATATCCGTAGTCTGTGTGGAAAACCACTAAATAAGCAATCTCATAGCGGAAGACCACGATCTCTTTAGTCAAAGCCTTGTGGGTGCTCACGGGAATCCAAGTGCTCGGTCGAAAGAGACTGGAAAATAGTCGCTGGTCCAGCGGTTTCATTCCATAGCAAGAATTGCTCTGTGTAGTTGTGGTCCTGGCCTGTGGACAGGTAAACCACATGCAATCAGCGAAATGATTCTGGAATTTTAGACCATTTCTAAAACCTATAAGGTTTTTAAACTTTGCAGGGAAACGAAATGGGGAAAAGAGATAACCGAGTGGTAAGGTTTAATTGTTTTTCTTTATTTTCAGTAGTTCAAAACAACGATCCAATGAGAGAGAAGACATCGTCAATACATCAATGTTCTGTGCTGCCAAATGATGACCATTAGTTTTAATCTCATTTGTTTCACAGCGTACATAACAAGCTTAGGCTACTGGATAACTGTATATTGCTCTTTCAAATTTCCTTTTACTGGAAAGATGATGAGATCTAACTTTCATCCTTTGCATGAAGCTGTTGTGCATGTCAAACTGAAAAGATTATAAATGTTGTTTATACAGACATGCTACAACATTACACTCTTTATTCACAGGTCTTAAATGACGTTAAAAAAAACTTAATACAATAGTATCACGGACCTGCAGGTAGTTTAGGATGTGTATACGTGTTAGTCTAATTTCATTTCCCTTCAAATGGCTCTAAGATGTTTGACAGTGGGTATTCTAAGCCCTACAGGCTCATATTCCTGCTAATTTCTCTTCTTTTTATTTTTTTATTTTATCCAGTGTAATAGCTATAAGGAGCCTTAAAAAATGGCAGAATTATTTTACTTTCACACCTTATATATGCATCTCATTTTGCAGCAAGAGCTTATAATGATGACAATGATGATGATGTTCACTTTTAAAATAATTCAATGTTTTTTCTCAGGCATATTTGAATCCTGTTGCCATGGCACGGGCAAATAGACCTGCCGTGTCTGGACCAACAATAAGGGATTATCTTAACAGAAATAGACCAACACTGTAAGTGATTTATTAGTTATGAAACACACAGGTTTTCTCAAAACTAGAATGAATCGCACCTACACTTAGTTTCCAGGGTGAGACCTGTGTTCTATATAACAAATGTGATTCTGACTTTGACCCTGCATCCAGCAATACTTTCACATAGACACACATGTAATGTATACTGTTTCTATGCTATGTTTCTAGTTTTAATTCTTTGGATAAAGTAAGAAACCCTAGTATAAAATAACGCTACCATTCAAATAAAGAATATTACACAGAACTATCATTTGGTACTGCTCTTAACGCAGTACAATGTGGTTCTAACTTGTAATATTGCAGATGAAACTCTAGCTAAGTGTGTGACCAGGGTGCATTCCCAGTGGCTTACGCACAAGTTCTTCAGTGTGGCCCTATAAAATTTTGTGGCATACCAGTGTGTCATTGGAGTTTTTGGTGTATATATAGTAGCATACACATTTATAATAATTATTATTTGCTGGTGCTGATGTGTAAACGTGATAACTCTTATGGCTTCTTAACTTCTCTTTATCCCCCATGCACCCTGGATGTGTGACCATTCAAATGACAGCTATTGAGCAGTACTTTCATGTGGTACTGTTTATTATGCTGTACAAGATTGTTTTAACTTTTCAGTCTATGGATAAGACCCTAGTGTGTGACCATTCAGGGTGGTCTAACATTTAACCTATTGATCAGGCCTGGGTTGTTTGAAAGGTGGAAAAATCACTATCCAGTTGATAGCATGGTTTGTTTTTGTTAACACTCATCCTCCAGATAGTGATTTATCTGCTGGATAGCATTATCCAGCCTTCGAACAACCGGGGTCAGATGCATGAATGTTTACTAATTTTCTCTTAATTTGTTTTTGCTTCCCATGGAAAGGGATGAGGTGAAAGAAATGATAAACAAAAAGAAAACAGGTTCAGAGACATTAGCTGCATATGAGGAACATTTAAACCAGGTAACCAGCTGCTACAAATAATTAAACATGGACTTCTGTAACAATGCTCACCAACTATCATTGTTGGTTACAATTAAAAAGTAATTGTTTTATATTAATTCTCAGAAATTTAGAAGTGAGCTAAAGAAAAACAGGGAGAAAGTACTGGGTGCCTCAGAAGGTTCCTCAAAGACAAAGAGGAAAGGGGTAAATGTACATGTGTTTTGATGTATTCTAAGCTGTCCTCTAACACAAAGATTTCTCTTCTCATATTTCTTTTAATTACCTTGTTAGTGTTGTTTTTGTGTGGCTTGCTTTGATGGTCAACAAAGCTTACTACTGTGGAATTCACTAGACAAAAGAATGTTTATGTCGCTTGATAATTTTATTTATTTATATATATATTTCTTTCAGAAAAAGAAGTCAAGTAAGCGTAAAAAGAGAAGGGTGAGCTATTCTTGCTGGTAGTCTAGATACCTATTCTTTCTGGGGAATCAGTTCTGTGAAAGTAAAAGGACTTATCCAAGAATGTAACAGTGACCAAGTCCTGACCTGTTTTACCCAACCACTATTTTTATTCGTTATTAGAACATAAATGACTATTGCTAACTTACAGTTTTATTTATTTGCCATTCAGATGGGTTTTTTTTTAATTTATCTATTATTTCAACAATACGTTGTGGAATGTTTACATATATTTTAACAAAATGCATTTCCTCTCAACTAAATAGAGCTTGTTAACTTTGCTTTGTTTTAAGCATCCTTCCTCTTCTTCATCATCTACTTCAACTTCTGAAAACAGTGATTCTGAGGAAGACTACAAGGTAAGAATTTTAAGTTGTCAGTGGTACTGTTTTTAAAGAGAGAGAAACTAAAGGAGAAAGGGAAAATAAGCAATGTGTGCTAATAAATAATAATCAATCAAAAACATAACAGTAGAAAAGGAGAAAGTAATTATATTGTTTTACCCAAGAGAGTTTATTTAGTGACAGCTAATACTTGAAATGTTTTGCATCATTTGCCATGTTAGATGCGTGTAATATGTCATTGACGGCGCTGATAAGAATTTTTTGTGGATATGTAGCAAAGAAGAAAAACTAAAAAGAAGAAAAAGAAGAGGAAACGTACAGAGAGTAGTGCTGCAGATGAGCCCAGGTCAAAAAAGAGAAAGAGAAAAAACAATGATGAAGACTCTTCTTCATAAACTGGTTAGTCAAATGTGTTGGGAAACAGGCAAGATTTTAAATAATTTCAGTTAGTTCTATATTATCAATGATTTTGTTTGACAAGGCTGGATTCTTGGAGTTTGTACTTAAATGTTCAGAACTTTCTGGGCAGCAACATTTATTTTGATAATCATGGAAATTATATTCTGTTGAAAAGTTACACAGTCATGCAGAAAAATGCTGTCCATATGTCCTATTTAAATTTATTTAAGAAGCCAAATTATTCTTGCATTTGGATTGGTTTTTACAAGTTTATGATCCATAATTTGGAGGACAAATGTATCATAGATGGCATCATCAAGTTAAACAATCTTTTTTGTTTCTTCGTAATTAGATTCGGATTAATTTGTTTTAGATTAAGTTGATTCCATGTTGCCATTTATCTGTTCAGTAATAGATCACAGATGTCAAAATGTGGTAAGAACATCAATGATACACTTGGCTATCGCCTTCTGTGCCACTGTTAACTTTTTACTCCATTTTGATGTCATCTGTGATCTGTTGTTGAACAGACTCATGGCAAAGTGGAATTCATCTGTTTGTTAAATGAACTAATTATTAATATTACATATAATTATGTAAAATTATATGGAGAAATCCAAAATATCAACAGGTTAAGAAGTGGCCAGTTTGACAAGGTATTCAAAAATATCTGACTATGTTGCCTCTTTCTTTTTGTTTAGATGGCAGC
This sequence comes from Orbicella faveolata, assembly GCF_042242905.1. Taxonomy (NCBI): domain Eukaryota; kingdom Metazoa; phylum Cnidaria; class Anthozoa; order Scleractinia; family Merulinidae; genus Orbicella; species Orbicella faveolata. The sequence continues at coordinate 237,740 of NW_028301542.1, read as the reverse complement.
AGACCTAGAAGACACAAAGGGGTCATCTTAGCTTTTAAGACAGTGTGAAATTCTAGTTGAACTCTGGTGGAGTTTTTCACACCATTATTGTACTGGCTGTACCTTGAGCAAAATGTTTTGACTTTTCAAAGGGAGTGACGACGTGTACCTCACCAGTCATATATGGACAGTTTGTAAAGTAATCAGAGAACAGAAAACCTCTGCAAGTAGACTTTGTTAGTCTGGAAGAATTTAAGGTACCGGTACTACGAATCCGAGATGTAGGCAAGTTGAACACAAGATTTTGAACTGTTTGAAACACAAGGAAATGTTTAATTTTCCATTACGATATATCACTCTTTTGAATTGTCAAGGAAAGGAAATGGCTGTGCTGCTATCCTTTTCATCATGTAATTATTGACCACACTTTTTTACTTCACGTAATTCTCCTTTAAAACTGGATTAGCTTATGATGAACTAGGCTCAATTTCCACAAGTTTTGTACACCCCAGTTCCTCAACACACTATTGTAAACAGAGTGAAAACTGGACTTGCACAACAGCTGTAAAACAGAGCTAAATGATAATTATACTTTTAGCAACAGGGAGAGAGGTTTATCATTGTACTATACAAACTCAAGAGATGCTCAATTTTCTGTTGATAATTTTTATATTTTGACAAATATAATTATTTCTAGGCAAAACTGTATAAATAATCATAATCCATAATGAAAACAAAGCATACACGGTATTTTTAGTGTCAGTCATTAATAACAAATCACGTCTTGCATATAGAACTAAAAAGTATTTAACGCAGGTAATAAAATCTAAGCAATTCTATCTGAACCTCTTTGATTTACTTGTTGTGACTGAGTACAATTTTACAAACAGTGAATGCTGTGGAATGGAAATTATAATACTTGTATGTACTTATGGCATTTTTGTCTTTAAAGACAATAAAAGGAAATTAAAAGAAAGCTATGCATTACCAGATAGTTATTAAGTTTGAAAAGTTTTGTTAAACAAGATCTGTGTAGTAGTAGCCATCTCAAATAATTATTTTTCTAATTAATTTTTTGAAAGCTGACCACCTTATTATAATAATGACTCTGTTGAAGACCCAGTTTTGGCCAGGATGCATTGTGCACTGTGTAGCATTGAAAAACAATTGGAACCTCGCTACCATGTAAACCAAAACAGTCACAGACATGCAAAAAGCATCATGGTCAATATTGGCTCCTTCTAAATAGGTCCCCAGTTCAAGGAGAGCCTTCAGCTTGCTGGGTCTATTTTTTCCCCTACAACCCCATCCTCCCAACCAAGGACCCTTATAACCATAATCTACTGTAGATGTAAAAATGTTAATATTATCCTAGAACAGTGGTTTGAATGAGTCTCATTCAATTCACTTTTGTTTACTAGAACTTTGTTCTGCATTAATAACTGGCTTGGCCTTGACAAGCTTTGCTTCCACAACTGCTGCTACAACTCCACTAAACATCTCATAAACTCCTTGACCAGTGCTTGCTGATGTTTCATAATACCTAAAAAAATGAAAACAACAGACTGACAATTCAGCTAATGTACAGATTTACTTATTTTTAATTGTATGTGGTTTATTAAAACCTCTCGTGTTTAATCAAGTTTGATGTGACAATGAAGTCATATAAGTAAATATATGAAAGATCATATAGTTGAACTGCAGACAAAGATATGAAGACATGATTGATGATCACAACTATATACACAACTTAAACGGCTGAGAAATCAAAGCCTGAAAACAAATAGAGGCTTGAACGGGATTTGAACTCATGATCTCTGCGATATTGGTGTACAAACCTTAGATCACGTGCCTTAGCCCATCTCTGTCCATCTTTACTGCTCACAACTCTTTTGGAGGACAAATCAGTCTAGAGCAACGGAAAATATAACACAATGATTTGAAAATTATGAGGGTGGAAAAATGTTGTGGTGTTGACACCAGAGATTCCACTCTCTAAGCTGCAGTGTCAGAGCCAAGTCAAAAGAACATAGTCCATTTCTAAATTTTCTAAAGAGTTAGTGTAGGCAGTCACTTGGTCCTCGTCTCCAAAGATAACAAAACTGACACAAACTGTTCTTCTCTAATACAGACACTTGGCTCTACAGTTTGCTCATTGTCTTTGTTAAAATGAGGCTTGATCAATCAAATGGTTCTTTAGTTTGCTGTGTGACGACAACTGAATGCAAATACGATCAGAAAGACTAAAACAATTAATGTTATCAATATGTTGTTTTTTTTATAAAGACGAAATGGATGATTCTCACCTTATTAGCCACCACAGCCATTACAGCTTGTTTCCCACCATTGCTGGTGAACTCTTGTAACCAGTAGTCCAGGGAGTCAAATGACAACTTGTTTGTGACATCAAATACCAGAATACAAGCCTGAGATAGAAAGTGCCACAATGATTAATGTTAGCACAAATTCATCTGATGTCTCAACCAGGGTTCAGAGCTACTCATACATCTTTTGGAAATGAGAGATTACAGATAATGCTGAAGTCTGCATAACACTCCAACCTGCGTCTGTCCATATAATTCCACTCTTATTTCATCATAATCTGTGTGACCACCAAAATCCCAGAAGTTGATCCTATCTGAAAACAAAGTAACATTAAATTACTTATCAGTCATACTATCTCTGATACAAATTTCTTTTCTTCTAGGAATAACATAAAAATATCTGAAGGAATCAAAGTTGAAGGATTTTTAGAAGTTTAATTGAATCCTAATAATTCTTACTCTTAAAAACATTTGACTGAATAATATTTATATTAACGTTAAAAGCCGACATTTCGACATCATCATGACACCAATCTCAAGGCAAAGTGAATAAATAACGCAAAGATTTGATTTATATACAGTCTCTATGAATTAGGATTATAACAAAGGATCACAAGTTCTTCAAGTGAATACCTTTGTGCGAACTGAGTCCGTTTGCACTTAAACCATCCCTAAATGTGCAAATGGACTCGATTCGCGTAAAGGTATTCACTTGAAGAACTTGTGATCCTTAGTTATTATGCTAATTCGTAAAGACTGTATATGAATCAAATCTTTGCATTATTTATTCACTTTGCCTTGAGAATGGTGTCACAATGACGCCGAAACGTCGGCTTTTAATGTTACTATTCGCTTGCTCATGTTTTAAGAAATCGTTATTGATTAAACATTTATATTAGTAACTTCAAAAAAGATATGGCACATTTGTACAGTTGCACACACAATATGGCTCAGTTTGACAATTTATAACAGTTATACTTACAGTCAGTGCCATTAATTTTGTGTAACTTGAAACCTGAAAGCAGTAAACACTAACATTTACTACAAGTAATGATAGTGATGAACAGATCTGATGTATTATCAACCAACATGCTGACACAAGAAGGGTTGGGCACCATTTTGCAGTCCCAATGCAAGAGGAGGGGGTCTGACAGCAGAAGAGGAGGGGTTCAAGAATAAAAGAGATGTGAAGGACTCCTGGCCTTAGGGTATGAACTTGTCAATGTAAGTAATGTTTTTGTTTCTCTGGTATTTTATAGAATGCATGAGTTGTACTCAGGCACTCAAGGAAACCAAAAGACCCAAACTCAAACTACCTGAAACAGAATTTAAGAATTGCAAAGTTTAGTCTGACAAAGAGCAGGTCACTGCTCATAAAGTTTAAACTGCTGACCAACAGACATAACACCACACAGTTACCCTGTTCAGATATGTTCAGCTCAGCTTTAGAGCAAGTTCTCACAATGCTTTCAAAAAATGTCTGCAACAAGTTTGCAAGCCTACTGGTTGCAACTGGTGTCACCGTCTGCAGTCTGCAGTTGCTGCACGCTAACAAAACTGAACCTACCATAATCAACTCCTGTTGTAGGGTGATAGCTCTTTGAAAACTGTAAGAGAAGAAAACAGTACTACAGCTGTAATTACAATACACAGTCACCTGTAGGCAGATCAGATCTAAAAAGAAAAACACTGTGAAACTTACTTTTTTCTCACAAAAGTTTTTAACGAGACAGGTCTTTCCCACACCATCATTTCCAATTCCAACAACCTAAAGGGAAAGTTAAACACATTTTCTCAAAAATGTCTGAACTCATAGCAGAGGATTATGAAGAACTAGTGGCCCTTTGTGCTAAAAATAAGCTTGACTGGTTTCAACAGCACCCTTATTTGGAAGTAAAACTGGCGCTATTTTACAGCTTTACCTTTATCCAGAACAAAGACCCAGCAATCTCTTGAACAGACTTGGTCAAATGTCCAGGTTTTCTGTCCATCGTCACATCATAATCTCTTCAAGTTTGGTTGTCAACAAACTGGTTACTCTGTGCATTTGTAACCACGCTTGATTGATCGCCTGGCTACCAAGCCTTCCAAAGTTCAAAATGGCGGAGTTTGCGGCTCATCTGAACCAAGGGACTACAAATGCCAACCCTACAATATTCGAGATAGTCGCCGAGGAATCTATGGCATCAGTTTTTAGACCGGCAGTTTCTTATGGGTTAAAAGTGCTAGCAAGTTCCAATCCTGGCAGATGGGGCTGGATTTGGCGTTTCGGAGACGAACTTCACCTCTGTTTAGATTACATCGTTCAGAATTACTACTTGAAGAACTTTGGAGGTTCAATATCTGAACATTTTTACGGTCTCAAAAGAGTTAACAGGTTTAACACAGAAAAACACGAGGGAGAGCTTTCAAGTTATCAGAAGTATCTATCGGTGATCATGCTTGTCGGAGTACCATATGCAAAGCTGAAACTTGATCAACTGTTTGAAAGAGTGAAAGAAGAGTATGTTAGCGGATATTTGTCCTCTAACCCGTCACGAAAGAATTCTTATTTTCTTCACCTTAAGAGGACATTTATTTACGTGTACCCATTCTTACATTTCTCCTGGGAAGCGGTCTTCTTATGTTATCACTTACTGTACATATTCAGATTCTCTGAGGTCCACTCTCCTCTCCTACATGCTATTGGAGTCTCGCTCCAGAGACTCACGAGACAAGACATTCTTGCGCACAACGTGCAGAACAGTCTGCCCAACATACTGAGTGCAAAGACTGTGGCCGAAAGGATTTTGGCAATTCCAAGCTCAGTGACGCAGTTATTAGCATCAGTTTTTGCCAATGGTCTTCCAGTTGTGGTGTTCTTTCTCAAATTCGTGGATTGGTGGTATTCAAGTGAGAATAAAGGTGCAGTGCAGTCTGTGATTCAGTTACCAGTTCCTTCTCCACCACCTCAACCTAAGGTAACAATACCCATAATTCCAGAGGAAGTGCTGCGTAGAGGAGGGGGGGGGGGGGGGGGAGGTGGGGCACTTCAATGAAACAAACCTCTTATGTGTCATTGCACCATTGATTTAATTTGCTTTGAAAGCATCATCCAAGATTTGAGGCACAAAATTAGACATTGACCAGGGTTTTCATTAAATTTCAAGTCACATATCCTTGTTCTGTGCACCCTTAACACAACCTTGTTGTTTTGTGGATAAATTACCAATTCCCTTTACAAGACAAGCCTGCAGGGAATCATGATAGTTGTATTCATTATCTTGGACTGGATGTTTGTTTTGATGAATACAACTCCCATGATTCCCTGTAGGCATGTCTCACAGAGGGAATGGGTATTGACAACAGGCAATTTCAACCAATTTGACAATTTGCATATTTCTATACATAAGCAACTTCACTGGCTTAAAACTTTTTAATCTAAATCTTGGACGTCTGTCTTTTGATTAGTTGAAAATACAGTGAACTCTCTAGTATGAAGGGATTTCGTACTACTCGTCATGGCTGCAAATGTTTGGTGAAGTGATGGTTTTTTAGGCAATGCCAAGAAAATCATGAGTTTTTATGAAGTATTGTTGTCACTGGTTAGTGTCTTGTGGTTAAACTGAAAAGAAACTACTTTGTTCTCTTCCCACAGCCTGCCCAACATGGAACTCAACTTCCTCCTCACCCAGCACAATGTCCTCTGTGTAAGAAGGTCCGCACCAATCCTGCAGCACTGTCATCATCTGGTTATGTGTTCTGTTACCCTTGTATCTACAAATACTTGAACCAACATGGTTGCTGCCCAGTCACACATTTGCCAAGTGCAACAAAACAACTTGTTAGACTTTATGTTGATGATCAAAACTAGAAAAACAGTTTTGTTTAACTGTTAGGTTTGAGATGGCATTGTGTACTTAGAAAATTAGATGTAGAATTTGTTAGCTCTTTTACATGTAACTGATGTTTAGCTTGAGACGTAATCCATCACACAGGTAATCCCTAAAGAGAGGATCTCACTGATCAACAGATTTAACTGATTCTGGATTACATGCTGCCCTTGATGAAACTCCTCCCCTAGCTAAATACCTCACTTGACAGCAACAAAATATCATTAGAGCTGCCCTCGCACAACAACATGGCACTTACATGTAATTGATGCACTTGAGTTTTAGAGTATGCCTAATGCAGCTACATTTACTTGACCCTAAGACAATGGCAATGACATTTTAAACTTAGTTTTGGTTATTTTTTCTATCATTTTGGATAAATGATTTTTTTTTTATGTTAAGTAAAGATTGTTTCTTAATTACAAATTTTAATCAATACTGTAGTTGAGAAATTTAATGAGTTCCATGGTGCATTATCGAGTAACACTGTGACAATAACCCTGCATATTGCTAGGCTTAGTTTAGTCAGTTCTATCATCCTTCAAAGAACGGTTTTGAATCTAATGCCAATATTACAGCAAATATGCAAAACCAATGAGTTGTTCACAAATTTAACTTGAGCTCATGAATGGTACGTGTGGGTCTGTTGACTGGTTTGGTAACACTAGTAAATAATTACTTTCTTTATTGAAATATACCAAAATACTGTTATTTGTGGAATCCAACATACCTGTAACTGAATCATCAAAAACTTATTACATTATATGTTTACAGATGGTAAAGCAGTGTCAATCCTCTAATCATTATCAAATCCCCTGATGCTTTATCGATGCAAGTTCTAATAAATAATAAATTTATTATATGGGGGATAAAAATTAACATCACAGCTTGAATATTGACTTGATATGCCACAAAGTTATTGTCAGGACTAGATTTAATGTGGGTTACTGTCCAGAAAATATCCAGTCCACTTTGCAGGTTTGGTTTGAATCCCCTCCCACCACTCCAGAAATTCCAGTTCAGCTTCATACTTTCAGTTTCAATTTTTGGTTTTTGAGAACCCCTTCCCCTCAGAATTTCAAGTGACCGTCCATAAGGTGGATTTGGATACTTTTAGGAACCACTGACACATAAGTCAATCAGTCCTGCATTGTCAATGGATTTTTGGCTCAAATTGGATACAATAATTGTATCCTTTTTAGTACCCTCTGGCACTATATCAAGCTTGTTTGGTCTTGCCATTGGTATTTTGGCTCAACAGCATCAAGCCTCTTCCAAGCATTAGCATACCAGAAAGGTTCCATTAGGTGCAAGCACTCAGAAGAGTCTATCACGAAACAAGGGATGTTCTTTGTACATAGTTGCAGATTTCTAGGGGCTGCAGGCCTTCAAATTTTGGAACAAACAGAAACAAAAGGGCAATATTCCAAAGTGCAATCAGTATCAATCCCACCCTTTTACTCTGGGATTGCTGCACCTTGTATGCTAGTCTGCATCTACAATAGCTCCTGTTCATGCTACCATTACTTCCTACTTTTGTTGTCACGCAATCCGCACGTGGCTAAATTGATTTTTTTCAATTGACTTTAATTGTCCATATACAGCTATGTATAAATAACAAAACAGTCCAAAACCTCTCGCAAGCATAAGTGTTTTTTCTCTAAAACAAGTTCACAGGTGACAAAGGAATCACAGTTCTCACAACAATAATTACATACTGTTTACCCACCTGTTGCTAGAATTGTCGACAACATCGATCTATAAAATATTTATGTATTTGGTCTACAAACTATCCTTGGTTAAAATTCCGTGTGGTCATGTTCGTCAGAATCGCTTCTTGTCCTTGTGTTTCTAGAAGCTCTCATTGTTTTGATTTTAGACAGAATCTCGTAAGCTTCTTGAATTTCCATAAATTTCTCTTGGGCCTCGTCTTTGTTGTTTGGATTTCGGTCGGGATGCCACTTTACAGCAAGTTTCTTGTATCTTCGTTTGATTTCCTCTTGTGTTGCGTCCTCTGTTAGCCCAAGTACTCGATAAGCGTTCTTTTCTCCTCTTGGGTCTAATGCCTTGACAAACTCGTCGTAGAAGTTGTCCCAGCCGTTTTTCTGACCTTCTTCATACAAACCCCAGAACACCTCTTTGAACTCCAACCACACAGGCGAATTAAAGAAGTGATTCACTGCATCGCGTAATTTCACGGTTTCTCCGTCTTCAGTTGTGACTTGTGCGTTGAAATAGAGGAATGATCCCCAGAGAGAACAAACAATCAAACCGCCGAGTGCCAGGTATTGCAGTCGCTTACAAAAGGTCTTTTTCTGCGGTTTCTCTTTGAACTGGCGGCGGTTTTGAAAACATATTGCAGCAACTAAAGCAACGTACATTGCACCAGCCTCATCTCCGGTCAGATATGTCAAAGCAATATTAGCAATGAAAGATCCTGCCAAAGGGTATTTGAAATCACCTCTCTCACGGCCTATATTCCCTACTAAGTACACACCGATCGCAACTCCAAGCGGCACCAACAAAGCCGGAAGCCATCTTGCATCCTCGGGTATCGCCAATCGAACCAAGATACCGTAAAAATAACCTACAAGCATTTGTCCTGCGAATCTGGTCACACTGAAAGCTGGCTCTTTTCTGAGCTTTATCTTTCGTTTCAGTTCCTCCACGAAGTAAGGCTCGTCATTGGCGTCGTCAACATATTCTGGAATGCGCCAAAGATCGCGAAACCATCCCAGGCCGAACACACCTCCAATGGTTGACCACCAGACGAAAGCTTGAATATCTCGACCCAGATACAAGTGATGTAGTCCGAACCATCCCCAAATCAACCAAATAACATAGGTTAGGAATAGGCTCTTTCGGTTCTCCATAAGGCTGTAAGTTTGCAGAGTGACAGATGGATTTCAAACTTCGACCAAACGGAAGTACTCGTGACACGCGAATAATTCACCTGGCGACATTTCATTGGTTACTGTATGTTACATGGCTGTCAGGGACTGGTTGGATAAGAAGACTGGGGACAAATGAGACAAGTTGACGGCGTAACTCTGGAAGCCAGCTTATATTATTGATTCTAGTTTGCATGGATGGAACTCAATTATATTTAATGAATTTATTTTCACAACTGTAGTTAGAATTTCAGGTGTTTCCTCATCCCTAACCCAAAACCCTGGGCAAAATTTCGTAAAAATTACTAAATCAATTAAACAAAGGTAGTAAAATGAGTATTTATCTGTTTGCACGAAATTTTTGCTGGACACTTAAAGGGATTACTACATTTCATGTAAAAACAAATTGGAGATTGTTGCTTGTTTTTCCTTTTGTTACCTTTGTCACGCCCAAAATGCTGGAGTGCTTGCTTTGCTGGCTACCCCTCCTTACACAGTATAAATCCATGAACACCAAATCAGTTACCAATGAATAAAAACAAGACTTTGGGATTAGCCGTGGAGAGTAATCCCTATAAATGGCCTTTACGGGGAAAGGAGTACCTTTCTCAGGCTTCAGGTATATGGAAGAATTTTGAAACCTGTCATTTAGGTTTTCAAAAGTATCTTTAATTAAATTATTTTGAACAAACACACCTTATGGCTGCATCATTTAATTTATTTCTCACCACATGAAACGTGACGTATGAAGGGTTTAGAAAAAGGACGTAATGTACTTAAAGTAATGATACATACATGTATACATGTGTGAAAGAGGTACCTTTTCTATCAAAAGGGTAAGGGGTTTAACCTTGGAGTAAAGCCTCCTGTGTAACATAACACTTTGTAGGGTAATCTCACCAGGCCAGAATAATACTATTGACATTATTTGGTTTTTGCATACTCAGTTTGTCCATCACTTGAGACTTTTAGAAAATTTGATGCTGCGAAGATCTTTGGTCACCTTTGTAGGTATGTTGTTAAGTTAACAGTTTTCTGAACAGTTATCAGACGTGCCATGTGTCAAAAAGAGGGAGTAAATTGAGTGCACAAATAAGAAAATTAGCATGCATCTGCATTGATCCAAACATAAAGCCACAAATGTTTGACATAACCTTTTTATTTTTATTGAGGAGTACAGGCACCACAATATATTCTTATTTTTTAAGAACTGTTTTCTATTGTTTTTCTTGATGAATGACTTTGACCGACTCTAACTGTAAGTCAACTCGTGAAGGATAAACAACTTTAAGCTGACCATCACTGTTGACTACTCTAACTTGCTCAATAACAAGCTCTAGTTTTCCCTGAGATGATGCACATGTCACAGCACTTGTTGCAGTTTCCCCTTCAGCTTTAGAGCATAATCCAGCTTCAAGCATCTTGCATATCAGATTGTCCATAACCGACTTGCAGGTGGCCAGATCAGTTGGTGATGTGACTTCCAAGAGCACATTGAGCTTCTTTGCCGTGATCTGTCATGGACAGAGATATAGAGAATTAATGATTGGAATCACTTAAAAGAGAATAGTGAATAATGTACTTCCCACTTCATTGTGTCTTGTTTGTGTTTGGTATTTTTAAAAGAATTGTTTTTATGTAATCTCACCTTACTTCTCTCACTGTTAGTTACTGGTGGAAGTGAAACGACAGCTTTAGTAGAGTCTCTCACAACAGCATACAGCTCTGCTCCTTCAACTAGACTTAAATACCTACAAAGACAAAAAGAAAAAAAGAAAAAAAGAGACCTGACTGTAACAAAATTCATGCAGTAATTACATGTTGGTGTTTTCTGGATAAAATAACAGAAACCTACCATACAAATAACAGAATTGTACAAGGAGCTACAAGGACCAGAATTCTGGCATGTTCCTACAGGGAAATTCTAATGTAGCTGTTTTATTGGGTTTAAAATGTTGAAGGTGGAGTTTAAATCAAAATTAATTAACTATGCTGCAGGTAAAAAAACAATATTTTTTAGTATGTAAAGGACGAAATGCTTGTTTTCTTCCTTATCATGAGCAAAGTGTTCCTATGAGGCTTTTAGCCATATAGGTGTCCAGGCATCCTGTGCACGGCCACTTATTAAAGAAAATCATTTTATTTTTCATATGTTGCCTTATAGATTGTCCATTTGAGCTGGTCCTATAGCACATTTTGGATGGCCACTTTTCAAATCCTGGCTAAAAGCCTGGTTCTTATTTATGACTTTGCAATCAATTTTGTTAACAACTAATAAAAAAAACCCATTTGTTTTGTTCTAATTATGATCAAGTTTTGTTACTACCTACTTGTATAGACCAGTTTTGAATGGATTTCTCTTTGTCTTCTGTTTCTGTTTCATGGCTTCTGTTCTGAGATCTGATATAAGCTGTTTAGCAGTTATTTCTTTGTGTCGTCCCAGTGGTGCAAGCTGGATGTCAGCAGGGTTGACTGCTTCATATTCCAAAGGAAACACCAAAGATGATACATCATGTGTAGCAATAGTGGCTAAGGTTCTATGGTCACAAACAGTTTCATGCAGTTTTGTCTAGATATTGAAAAACAGAAAGACCTCACTGTTATTGAATAATGTGGATCATAGCCCGGAGTACATTTTTTTAAGTTTAACAACTTTTTCAAGTTCCCTCAAACAGTTACATGACGTGTTTCAAATGTAAGTGTAATACTCTTTGCACATTGATGATCAGTGGTTTATGCCTCATGTAACCATAGATAGTGCATAAAAACTTTGGGTTAACCTCTGCCTTTCTTACTGTGTCTTCCCGTAAGTTACCACTTTTCCAAACAAACTGCTTTTACAGGCCAATCACTACATTTTGAACATCATAGAGATATACCATATGTTGTTTTTATGTTAGTGAGAACTTTTTTCCTTCTGATATACAATGCCCAGTCTATACTATGCGACTCAGATGTATCAATGATTCAGTATTGACTTAGCATGACACTGTTTAGCACGCTGGACATTCAACTGTAAATTAAGCTACCCTATCCCACAGCCTGTTTTCCTTGGCAAGCAGGCTGCCATTTAAGGCTTCAGATGAACCTCATGGTAGTCAAAAAGATTTCTTGATATGAAGGCTCTGCCAGCTTAGCGATGCATTGGGTTGTTGGTCTGACTGCTTAACAAGAATAAGCTGTCCAATCCCAGAGCTATCAGCCCAGTCCCATATGAACCATATGTTTTTTATAGTGCTTCAGGGGCACCCAACGACCGTTTTCTCTCAAATGCTTTTAAACACTGTTTTAGGCTATATGGAGTACTTTTAAAGTTCTGTATGTTAATTTTAGGTTGCGCTAAAAAATTTTTATCTGTTCGGTTATTCTAGGGGAACTTGAGTATTCTCGAATTTATTAGGGCTTTTTTGTCCATTCCCTGAAAACCTTAGGTCCTATCGCCTTTCCGAAAATGATAGCTGACCTTTTTCGGTACCCAAAACGACATTTTTTACAATTTGAAAACAACTGACATTAACTTTCTCATATCACGAAAGTTTGAGGGGACAATCCTCTTAAGAAAATCAGACGGGATTAAAGGCCTTCCGAACAGATAATTTACCGAAACGACCATTGGGTGCCCCTGGTGCGTAATTCCCTTGTAGAAATATCAAGATGAAACTATATTGTACCTGAATGTTGATGAACTTTCTGAATGTAGCCATATCAGAAAGATCCAAATTTCTCACCAGTGCACACACAATGTAGGGTCTGATGTCCTGAACACTTGCTTGCACCAAGACCTTGAAGTCTTCACTGTATAAGACTGTCACAACTGGGCCTGTAGCCTGCTCTCCATCCTCTTCATTATCTCCTTCGCTGACTGTTTTGTTTCTTCCCTTCTTCCCACCTTTTCTCCCAGCTTTCCCTTTATCCTTTCCTGCAGCAATGTAATCCAGAACTGCTTTGGTGTGACATTGTTTTAACAACTTGACCAGTCTGTTGTCCTTGATCAAGTTGTCTTGCAAGTAAAGTTCTTTGAGCTTATGGCACTCTGATAGTTCCGAAGGAATCAATTCTATCTTATTCACGTTCAGAGACAGCACCTTCAAAGACGTCAGTTTTGAGACGTTTGCATCAATGGTCGTAATCTGATTATTGGAGGCGTGAATTTCTGCAAGATGTTCTAGTTCGTATATTCCATCAGGTAATTCACTTAGTTGATTGTGGCTCACATCAAACCTTGAAAGATTTTTAAGACTTGCAACGCTGGGCATTTCTGTTAATTTGTTGCAGTTTACGTTTATAGTCTGAAGCAAAGTCAGTTCTCCCAATTCTGCCGGAAGTAGTTGCAATTCGTTGCCTGATACGTCCAAGTTCTTGAGTTCCTTTAGACATCCAATCGAAGCAGGTAATTTCTCTATACTATTCCTGTGCAAATCCAGAGTTTTTAAATTCAGCAGTTGGCCTAACTCTTCAGGAAGCGAGAGCAACTTTGTGTTTGAAATTTGCAGAAAATTGAGGAAGTCCAACTGGAAGATATTCCTATCCAGACCATATTTATCAATTCTCTCGGCTACACTCGAACCATTCAGAACTAGTTCATATCTATGTTCCTCGGCAGCTAGTTTAACTTCTGGCCAACTCATGTCCACGCAGCGAAAAAGCTAAAAGTGGCTTCGTGGACTCAATCCGCCATTTGTACGATCGTTATCGGACCATGCTGCATGCCCTCTGCCGGCGGGGCCTTGGGACGAGAAAACGTGTCACTCTCTTGGAACTTGGAGCGGCTCAGGCGGGAAAAACTGTACTGCCCTCTACATGTAACCGCACCCGGACAGGACAGGAAAAGATCTTTTATCACTGGAAACGTCGGCAAAAAGGGAATTATAATTCCAAAAACCATATCAGACTGCAAAAAGGGAAAAGTACGAAACAATTTTCGTCTCCAGAGCTCTTAATTTAGCGGCAAAAATGGTCGCCCACACCCGGCAACTCACTGGGTAGTTGGTCCAGTGTCGATAGCCCAGGTATCCTCAGGTATGAAAATAGCTGTGTTATTTTGAACAAATCTGTTGCTCCTCGTCAAATTAAGGTGGCTCAAATCAGTTACCAGCACTTAGATTTTGAGTGGTCATTATAACCACTCTTTATCACTTGATGCTACAATCATGGTATCAAAAAACTGCCCAATCATTGGTGAACACGTTATCATTTTAGTGACACAATAGGTTACCATAGCAAGAGAATGACCTGCTAAAAACACCCTTAATTACAGCTTTAGGGGCTTATAATTCAAAAACGGCACGGTGAAATTTTTAATATTATCAAATTTTGATAGGCATGATAAGATGCAACTTTTGACAAAGTTTTAAAAAATTCTGTACATGGGGTTCAGAGTTACCTTAACTTTTTAGGCAGTTGTTTGATACCATGATTGTAGCATCAAGTGTTAATGAGTGGTTATAATGACCTATCAAAATCTAAGTGCTAGAAACTGTTTTAAGCCACCTTAAGCCCGGAATTATTGAGTAAAGTATTTGAAGAGGCCAAAGCAACTGGGAACAAGTTTGAAAAGAACTATGTAAATTGCCTGTACAGAACTTGTTGGATTTATCTTCACACCTCATCAAAAAATAATATTGCAGCTGTCTGAAGAACTGGCAGATAAAGACCAACCAACCAAAGACTCTTACAGATCAAGAATCTGTTCTTTCTGTCATTCAAATGAAATTGAAAATCAACATTACTTCCTATCATGCCTTTTGTTATTGTTTACTGAGTGGGAGAACTGGACAGGAAAATATTTGGCTTGAGATTAAGATGCTGCACTAGCAAGCCAAAGGTGAGCCATTGTGAATATAGTGCCCATTCAGGTCGAACACAGATATCACACTTTTGAAATAAGTTTATTTTTATTGTGCATGTTTTTTTAACTAAAACTAATAATTAACAATTATTAGACAGGGTTGAATGAAATATTCTGATGTGTCAGTAGTGAGCAGATCAAAACCAAAAATATTACATTTAGATCGCATTACGCATGAACAGACCATTATTTGATAGCAGTTACTTGTGGGTCACATAGTGGGCTCTTCGCTAATGTAAAGTAAGAGAAAAATACATGGAATGATAAAATGCTTTAATCAACTAGTCCATGTTGACTACAGGCCTTTTCGTTGGATATATTCCTTTTAAATTATTAGAGAAGAATTTTGCAGATTAGTTGTAGTGACTACAGATCAACAGATCCATAAGTGAAAAGCATCATTTTCGAAATAATCTCACTGGTCAAGGATCCTAACAAAGAAATTTAGAAAATCATTACTTTTGATATTATTATTAAATATGGGATGCTTTAAACTGCATTATTAGTTGCCTTGCCAAAAATACAAAAGACAACTCATGCTCTTCTTTCCAAGTATTTCAAGGTAGATAAAACAGATAGACAAAACAACATGGCAAACATTTATGGCAGGGCTGAGGCACACTGTAATATCGAGTAAGCTATATACGTTGGATGTCCTGTGGTGGTTTGTGACGGTCCCAGACCATGCTTTCTGTTTTTATGAGGTCTCTTTCAGTTAAATGAACTCTCTCAGTGAAATGAAGTAAATCTTGTTTGTCCACTTAAGACTCTTCTGGGCAGTTTATCTACTGATTCACAAAAATCTATTGTGAACTGTACCATCAACTTTTGAACCTCAGGTGACAGTAATTATTCTGTATAAAAATGAAAATGGTGCTAACAGGTAATTTGGTAATCACATGACTAGTCTTATGATGAGACCAGGCTCACAAATAATTTTCCAGTTTTACTCCTCCTTAGCTTTGCTATTACTCTTTTTACAACACAAATGGCACAGGCATCTGTACATCAAACGCATAGCCATGACAACCAAGGTAACTATAGCAACAAGGAAAGCCATGACATCAAGTAAGTAGTACTGATACCAAGGGATGTTAAACACTTGAGCTCTGAGGTGCCAAGCTCCACCATGTCTGAGTACATACTCTATCCAGTCACAGGTTTCTTGAAGAGGCATTTGTCGACGATCCTTTAACAAGCCAGAGATATGCATTGCTTCTGTTTTGAATCTGGAGAAGAAGGCCAATGAGCATAAGTGATTAATTATGTTGTAATTCTATACTCTGATCTAGCTAAGATACTGTTTGAGTTGACTTCCCCTTTGTTGGAAGCACTTTATTTTACGTACATGCAGCATATGCAAAGGTCTATAGCTATATACCCTTTGCACAACTAAAGCATGTTGCCAATGGGAATCAACCTGATATACTGGTAAGACCAACAAAGATTTTCAAAACAAAATAAATTTTGAAAATCCTTGAAGCTACTGTTCAGTTTGGCTTTGAATTTAAAGTGTCTGATGTCAGTTGCATCATTACTAAACAAGAGCAAAACAATAATGAACAATTATTGTAACCAATCAAAAAACATTAATATTGATAAGGATATTATTTTTACCTGGGTTCACTAATGACACGCTCAATTGTCTCAACCAACTGTTGGGCATTAAAGCTTTTATAATCCACTGCTAAACCAATTCCAACATGCTCTACTTTCTTGGCATTGCTTTGTTGGTCTCCAAACAGGGGGAAAGCCAATAAAGGCACGCCATGATAAGCTGACTCATAAAGACTGTTGTGTCCCACATGGGAGACAAAAGCTTTGATGTCCTTGTGAGCCAAAAGATCATTCTGAGGTAACCATTCCTGTACTTTGATGTTTGTAGCAAGGAAGGAAGGAATGTAACCTGCCAGAGAGGAGAGAGACACTTGTGTCACTAAAATGGTGCATCTTGAAAAAAAAAGATAAAGCAATTTGGTAACAGGTGTGTTGTAACATGCTATACTAGTTTATTACAAAGTTTAAACCTAAAAAAACAGTGTGAGATAGTTAAGTTTAGTTTCAATGAGTTTGTCACCAAAATACAAGAACAAATAAATTCAAACAGACAAAAAACTAACTTCAAATGGGCAAATAAATTCTAAATTATAGTATGGAGGAAAGACACAGAACTAGTGTCCCAATTGCAATCTAACCCCCTATTACACTCAACATACACTTAATACATACACTAAAAATAAAGATGGAGATTAAGTCTGCATTGGGCCAAGTGGCTCATACAGCTGAAGCTTCTCCCAGTTTCTGCAATACTAAGAGATTAGGAATATCTGTGCTCCCCCCTTGATGGGATGCTTGTCCACTGCAGGGTTACCCCCTGGTAATAAGTTTGTTGGTACCCATTTTTACACCTGGGTGGAGTGAGGCACTGTGAGAGTAAAGTGTCTTGCCCAAGAACACAATGCAATGACCCTGGCCAAGGCTTGAACCCAGATCACTTGATCCAGAGTCCAGCACGTCAACCATCAAGTTACACTATTAATAACATTAACTGATTTGTCTCACGCAAACGTACAACCACCAACCCACATGCAAACTGACAGACTCACTAACCGATCAACCAAAGAAATTATCAACAAACCCAATGTCTGATTGACCACCATCTGAAAGACCCACCCACAGACTAAATGACCGACATATTCACCCACCAACCAATTCATCGACTGATTGAAAATTGACTGTTTGGTTGATTAATAACTGCCGCACTACCTTGAAGCCTCCACACAACTCTCTGTTTCAGCTTTCCAAATGCTGTTGCTAACATGTCTACCACTGTCTGTGGAAGAACTGATGCCACATTTGAACCAAAGGAAACAATGATAAAGCCATGGCCCCCTGAATTGCTGACAAATTCTTCTAAATCAGGGGGGAGCGCCCTTGCCGCTTTTTTGACATTCAGTGGTCCAACCATGACATTGCCTGTAGAATGTAATCACAATATCGTGTCAACAACATTTTACCTTTGTTATTACTTAAAAGGTAAAAACCAGATGGTAGAATTCTTTCTGTGCCAGACATGTGCTAGAAACTTTAATTTACCCCTGTCATACCCTGTGAAGTAAGCATTCCCATAGAAATAATGAGTTTCCTGTTTTTTGACCTCTCAAAGCTCCACAAGCTAGGAATAAAGTACTCCAAAGCAACTGCACTATTTGAATATCATGAATGTTCTGACCACAATTTGATCACTGGCAAAGAGCTCAATCTTAACATGATTGTTAGTATTTATTATTACGTCAAATCTTTCAAATGAAGATTTCATACCTGGCAATAGGGGTTGTGGATACTCTATAGCAAAATCTGCAGTAATTATGACAAGTTCAACATCACCAGCAGCCTCATGAAAACTTTGTTCAGGTTTGATTTTGTACTTGACTTTAAGAGCATCCATTTGTCTTTCAAATGCAAACTGTATAAAATGCTTTGTACCAAAGTAAACCCCTAAATTCATCACACGTTCCAAAAAAGTCATTTTGTCAGTAAATCCTGTCAATAGTTGTGGAACGTAGGAGACAGGCATTGGTATCATGTGCTTAAAAGAGAATGGAACATTTGGTGGAGCAGGCAAAATCTCGACTCTAGGAATACTAAGGTGTTCACCAATCAATACAGCACAAGATGCAAGACTGTCATAAATAATGAGGTCAAAGCCTTTCAGGTCCTCGAGAACCTCTGTGCTGTTGAAAACACTCTCACACAAAGCATGCAGCACTTCACCCATTTTCAAAAACAGTTGTAACTTATTTCCCTCAAATTCAAGCCGTATCATGGCATCTTCATGGAAGCCAGGTTCATAGGGTACTTGGTAAATCTTGTGTGGCACTTTCTCACTGGGTTTGATTTTCTGAGATGAGGGAACAACAAGCACCACCTAAAAGTCAGAAAAAGAGAAAAATTTCTTTTGTTGCACATTTTATGTTTCATTTAATTCCAACAATACCCTGATCCTTAGTCAACCCTTTGTATCAATATTATAAATTTATTTTGTAACAAGGAAACCGACAAATTTTCCGCCAAGATAAGATAAGATAAGAACCTTTATTTAAGTGTAAAATGTATTTAGCCCTAGCGGACTAATTGGGGACACTAAGCAAGAGCCTTAAGTACTAAAAAGAAAATGCTAAACTAATTAAAATTATTAAACTTATTTACACAAGGCCCTTAAGTACTAATAATGCCAAAATCATTGAGAAAAAGTAATAAAATCATTTACAGTGTAATCTATTCACAGCAAAGTTAAGAGCAATTACTGCCATAAAGAAGGTTAACCTGTGCACATCTTTCCAGTACAGTAAATTTAATATATTTGGTAAATTCTTCACCTTTGGGCTCATCCAAAAAGTTACTGCATTATAGGAAATTAATGCTTTGTGAAATTAACGTGAATTTTTAAAATTTTCCTTACTTGATGTCATGCTAATTTATATAAATGTTAATTTCCGCGCTGTTAATTAAGTTGTGCGTTAATTTCCGCGACGTTAATTACCATTATTTTCCCCTAAATCTGTGACACACTCTAGACATTCTTGACACAGTCAAACAATAAATTTTATTTGCACACTTTACATTTCACATCAATCTTTCACATTAGTAAATCATTTACTGTACTTCAACGGAATTTTGTTCATTTTCGCTGTCAGCTTTACAGTGCTAAAATAAATTGTTTCCTGTTCTCAACAAATCCTTTTTTTTTTGGTGTAGCAGACGCACTACTTTCCCTCATTTTGAAATTTTGCCCCCTCTCTCACATTAATTTCCTTTATTGGGAAGCAAACTTACCTTCAATTCATGTTAATTTAAGTCACATTAATTTCAAATATGTTAATTAACACGAGTGTTAACTCCCTATAATAAGGTAACTGTAACAAAAGGGAAAAAAAGACTGTGGCACCTGATAGGGTAACCCTAGTGCTAGGCTTACCCTAGCAAGAGGGTCAAAGATAGCCTCCCTTTACAAGCACAATATCTCAGGTAGGGTTACCCTACTACGTGGGAAAATGGCAGCCTATCACACGTTTGTTAACATGGTAAACTAGAACTTCTCAGTACTTACTTCATGGTAAACTAGAACTTCTCTGTAAATAGGATAAATTAATTGGTTTCAGATAAATATAGGTTTCAATCAGGTTTTGTAAATAGGTTTCATAGGATTTTTGTGCTTGTAAATATTTGATACTATATACTGTAATAAAATTGCTGTTGTTATTTACTTGACGTTCCATTTTATTTCTAACTCGATTATAAGGCTGGAAAATGAAAACAAACTCTGTTTGCTTTTGAAGAAGGAAAAGATATAATGTTAATTTACATCGTAATGCATTATCCGCGAATTGGAAGCCATCAAACTTTTGGAAGCCATCGGACTTTGGTATTCTGCAGTCAATTTTCACCGTGAAAATTACCGCGATGTAGCACCCACGAGCCGGCTTCTGAAACTATCAGAAACATGCAAATTGATCTACAGTCAGTCAAGCGAAACTGGCAGTGACTTAAAATTTCTTGACCCAAGGATCACGCAAGGATCAGGATTGCATTCCAAACATCAATAAGCAGCTTTTTTTTTTCGTTAGTACTGGATATATGACGTTGGCGAATTGACCGGTAGGGCGTTGGCGAAACGACTTAGGACGTTGGCGAATCGACCTAAGACGTTGGCGAAACGACTCGTTGGCGAAACGACCGCAATTCGGGCAAGCAACATTTGAGAGCTGCTTGTCCAAAGGGCAAGCTGGAATTCAAGTTTTTTTCAATCCCTGCTATTGTGTACCTCGTGGCCTCTGTTGGCTAGTTCTTCCAGAGTATGTCTTGTGTTAATGTACTGTGATCCTCCAACGGCACAGAAACCAGCAATCCGAGCCGACAAAGCCGAGCTGACTGCTAGTAAAATCATTAACAACAGCGACAACAACGCCATCTTTATAATTTGCTGACGCTTTGTGTTTCGTTGACTTTGCGAAACACCCCTCCCCCACCCCCTGAAAATAGTGGCAACTTTGCATGTTTTCGCCCTTACCCTCTCGCTGACTCCACAACTCTCGCCTGCGAACAGGCCCCTGGTGAGCCCGAAGGAAGCGAATCTGTCCGAAACGAACCTGTCCCCGCCCCGATCGCTTTGCTCTCCGAATTCTTCTGTTTCGCGCTCGCCGAAATTTTTTTCCGTCCTCGCCGGGAGCCTGTACGCAGGCTACCAAAACTCAAGTACATTAGTCCTGGACCCGAGGCGATACTTTTCTCCGCCAGAGGGATTGACGTTTTACACCCTTTCGCACAATGCACCACAGCATCTTCTTGTGTTGCGCAATCCGGAACTATGCTATGTATGTAATCGTCTGGTGGCGCCAACCTAAATGAGGAATACAAAAAAACGCAGACGTTGCGCCCCAACGCGCCCTTCCCCTAAAACTGGTGTTACCTACTCGATCGTTCAGAAGCTGCCCAAAACAGTTTCTGTTTAAATCATTTTGTTTGCGCGCAGCCGGTTTACACGCGTTCCAGGACTATGCCTTGGGAACAACCCATCTTTTGTACCACACCCTTCTCTCCCTAAGATAGGATGTAAATAGCGTCTAGCTGCGCACTTGATCGCGCCAAAACTTTCGAAATCGCTCATGGTGGGTGAAGCTTCACGCGCAGTTAGAAAAACATCGGACCTTATACACTTATACACCACCCCCGCCTTCCCCCACCACCGCTTCTTCCAAGAATTGCATTGTCGATTTGATCACACCGAGTGTACTTCATAAATAATATATAACTAGTGCACTTTGTACTTTTTTCACCTCATGTATTATATTGTTCACTGAAAAACCTTTTAAGGAGTGTACAATAAAATTTTATCTTATCTTATCTTATCTTATCCTAACGCTATTTTGCAAAGTTCGTTATTGAGGAAGATGCTTTGACACTTAAGTTGCTGTTGCGCAGTGGATCGCTGCGCAGGGTGGGGGTAAGCTTTGCTGTTAGATTCGATTTTCCAAAATGATACGACGTTTGAATGTCTGTTTGTTTTTCTTGAACAGATTGTCATTATTGTTGCTTTAAAACGGTCCGTTAGTGGTGAAGAAAGCAGTACCCCGCTTTCATGTCCGATTGCTTGTCAAGTGTGATCGCGCGGGTAAGACATTGATGAGAAGGACTTCAGATCAAGTTGACCGACTGATAACTGATAATTACCATAACCTTTGATCTTTGCAGCGAGTGAAGAGAAACATTTGATTGACTTATAAGTGACTGGCATGCATAAACTCTACATCTCTACAGTAAAGGCACATTGTAATTAATTATAATGCAAAATTCGCAAGGTTCGTTTTACAAAGTTCCTCGGCTTATTGTAGTTGGCTGGGTGGTCCAGGTCCACTCAACGAAGGGCAAAATGGACGACCGCTGGCTGGTTTTAGATTCTCCCAATAGGCACGATTAGCTCTGAAAATAAGGAAATCACTCATTGGTCAGTCTATAGGCTTTGTGTATGATGATAATCTCCGTTTAAAGAGAAAGAGAGGGAAGGAATATTAGGTCTAGAGTATAATTTGTAGCTATTTATTTATATCACAAATAGAGGGAAAGCGAATAAACGATGTCTTATTGTCAACGAATTTCTTACTGAAATGTAGCAGTCTTGACTTAAGACGACTTAGCAGTTGGATGCTGACGAGCTGGCACATTTTAACATTCATTCACATTTTAAACATCGATCGCGATTGAAAAGAGTACACGAAAGAAACGTTAATTCTGATTTGCATAAAGGCCGTGTGGAGATCTCTAGAGCTCTCTCCAGTCTTACCTGTCTCGGACTTCAGCTACTGCGTGGTGTTTGAGTGCCTCTCCCCAGGGACTGTGCTTTTCACTAGCTGCAGGAAATCTTCCTCGTTCTGGAGCAAGCTGAAATTAAAAGCAATATTACTGGTTTATTATATGGTTTGCCTCATGAGCGGGAAAGATGAACCAAATTCTGCGCTGTGATTGGCTAACCGAGCAAGCACGATGGCGCTGTCCTGTCCGGCGCTCGAGATTATGCGCTGTTCCCCGCAAGTACATGCGTTCTTTATCCCATATGATAAACCATTTATCAACCAAGCTTGTTCGGTCAATTTGGCCCAAAATAGTGTTGCATTTGAGTAAATTGTAGACAGCAAGGGATGTGTGGGGCGAGGAAAAGGGGAGAGGTTGTTCCGTTATTATTTCAGCTCTAATGAACTCCCCGGCTCTCTGAAGTGGAGTGCAAATTGCCTCCTTTAAAAAAAGAGGAAGCTTAGCCGAGTGGTTAGAACTTGAAATCCGGACATCGCAAGTTTTTGTCCCGACTTGACAACTAGGACCACTAGCTGGTGTTGTTTTTAGTAGTACCTCGGCCAGGCTTGGAAACAGGCAACTTGCCTGCCATCTGCTTGTTGAATCATGTTATGTTCATTTACCTTATTTCTTTCATCGTTTCTTTCCACAGGCTCCAAGGACCCCATTAGGGGGAGTGGCTAATTGAGTTAACATACATGATTTGTTCATGAGTCCTACCTCTTCAGCAATAGCCCGGATATGGTATGGCTCAAAGCCACAGCAGCCTCCGATATACCTCACTCCCATATCATAGGCCCGCCGAGCGTACTTATGCACATCCCAACGAGTTAGTGTACGAGGCTCCAGAGCTAAACAAGTGAATAATAAATATTGTTTATTTTGCAAGAACCGAAAGAATTCTTTCGGTCTTGTTGATCGAGAAATTCAGACGATGAGATTGTAGACCGTGAAAATGGTAACACGACGCAAGACAACACACAGAAAAAAAAAAAATGAGAGATTGATGTGCCCTTGTGCTAACAAAATCGAGCCAGGCGAGTTTGTTGTAAAAGTTTAATTTGCCGGAACCATTTCAGTCCACAAACAAAACAAATCGACTGAATATTTTACTGGATTATTGGATAATGCAATTCGAGAGTTTTTACTGGCTTAGCAATCATGGGATATGAGCATTATACCATGTCCTACAAATATAGTAAGCGCACGCGTATTTTTTTTTTTGGGGGGGGGGGGGTTATTTTATTTTAGTTTGGTTTTTGTTTTACTTTCTTTCCTAATACAGACCGTTCAAGTCGAGATTGTCCTGTGGCGATAATGATACGCAAGGTCAGCTGCTTATTTGGACTACCGTCCGTCAACTGAAATTTTACAATAGGGAAGGGAAAACTAACTCACCAAACGGGGTTTCGGGTAAATATCCATTTCTCGCGTAATCTGGAGCATGATAACAAAGCGGTTGAATCATCAGATGAGGCTTGAGTCCTTCCTTGTCTAACGCCTCTTTCATTAAACCAATGGTCTGTAAACTGATGTCGGGACTGAAGCAACAGTTGACACCAATGATATCAGCCCCTTAATGACAATAATAATACACAAAAATTACAACAAATTAAACTTGTGAAAGGAGTATGGATGGCGCAGGGGTGAGAGTGCTCGCCTTACGCAATGTGGTCCAGGTTCGATTCGGGCCTGGTGCCATATGTGCATTCAGTTTTTTGTTAGTTCCAGCCTTGCTCCGAGGGTTTTGCCCCGGTGCTCCGGTTTTCCTCCACAAAAACCAGCATCTTCAAAATTCCAATTTGACCAAGATACATGGTCTGCATCACCCCGTATAAACTAACTAAGGCTAACATGTAAACATGATTGCGACAGGAAATAGAGCACTTTTTTTTCGTATATGCATAGACTCATCTAAACACTCCGGTGATTGTGAGAATTATCAAAAGCTATACAAACCCTCGACTGCGCCTCGAAAGTTATGCAAACCCTCGTCTGCGTCTCGGGTCTGCTTCGGTTTCGTGACAGCGTAGCACTTTCATTGGCTCGTTAGAAGTCCGTTCAACGTTTCCCGACCAATCAGAACAAAGATGCGGTTTCATTTAATCTTGCACGTGCTGAGCTTGCGCTCGTTTTCCTATTCCTTTGCACTGGATGGGTGTTTTCGTTTGGAGTTCTGGTTGGGCTATTCGAATCTGAGGAACTTAAGAGCGAAAACGGCAAAAAATACGACTCAAACGCCGGTCTCATGCGCCGATGGCCCAATCAAGAGTGTACAGCCTATAATAACGGTGAAATTGATTTTAGAGATGAGGTTATTTTCGCTCGCAAATTCAAAGTGGAGGCAGAAATGCAGTATAAATGGTATAAGGACGGCCAAAAAGTAAACATTGATAGTCCCATGGGATTTATTTCTGGTCTTTCCCTTGATTGCTTGTGTATAAAGCAGTGGCAACTTTTCATTCTTTTGTACAATTTGCGGCGTAATAGTCGTCGGAGGTGATTTTCAAATTCGCTGGGTGCTAATGCGATGTTTGGTTGCCCAGCATCGCTGGGTTATTAGAACCAGTCCTCTCTTGTCCTCTACTCCCTGTTCCATCTCCAGTTTCATTTATGTGAGCTACACTGGATTGTTCCACATTACCTGCCCTTGCTAGCCTCACAGCACATTCTCCAGCTGACACATTTTTCTTATCACCGTGAGGTCCAATACATAGCGTTATGGCCGTTGGTTTGCCTGTGGACTTTAAAACTTCTGCTGCCCATTCAGCTTCCTCGACGTGTGCAAAGAACTGAGGGAAGAGAAAACAGTTATGGCTGAAGAAATTAATGTTTAAAGAGAGGTCTAGAAAGATAAGTATATCAAAGTGCAATGGTATCCCCAGATAGAGACAGTAATTTAAATTATTACATGCAGGTCACAAAGTTCACAAACTGTCGTCAGATGAAGTAAGGAATAACACTTAAAATAACTTTATTACGCGCTCATCACTTGTTGCTTTCTTGGTAATCTTGAATAGTTTAAAGCAAATTGAAGGAGTTCTGACCGTCAAATTCTCGGGAAATAATAATAAAAATTGAGTGTTGCGATAGGTTCCAATGCTGAAGTCAAAACACTGGAGTACATTTCCATCGTCGTCAAATTTAAATTTAAACGAGATGCAATTTAAGACAGCTCACCTCAGCGATAATCAAATCAACATTGTTTTGGAGAAAAATCTCGATTTGTTCTCTAAACTTCTTCATCACCACGTCTTTTCCAGCACCTTGTGAATACAGGAAAGCAGTCTGATTGATGCAGCCAGCAAAATACACCCCGCCTTCCTTGGCCACCTCTTTGGCAAGATCGCATGCTGCCTGGTTTATTTTCGCGATCTGAAAGGAAATTCTAGCATAAGATAAAAGTGACAATAGTATTATTGTTAACAGGAGAGAATCCAGAATTATAAAGCAGCCATAAAAATTAAGACATGTAAGAAATGTTAAAAGCATGAACCGTACGCGTAGGCAAGAGCTTTTTTCATTTCTCAGCTGTTTCCTTAAATTAATATTACTATTTGGAGGCTATTGTGTCTGTTATCTTTCATATAACTTCAAAGTGTTGTCATGTTGTTAAATGTAAAGACAATTTTATTGGTGCTCACAAAGCAATCTTGTCAATCTTGCAATTGTAGCCTCTATTGTATTTAAAACATTCAGTTCTATTCAATTTAACACTTTGTTACTAAGCTAAACTCTGTCTCTACACATTAGTGTAGTGATATCTAGACTTGCTGACAGACATATTGATATAATTATACACACCCCATATTTAGCTTGATCACCTTCCCAGTCATCATCCAATGCGAATGTAAATGCTTGAATGACATCAGCTCCTGCCCGCTGGAATTCCCGATGCAGCTGTTGAACTGAAACAAAATTGAAAGATTGTTCATGGAAAGAAGGAAGGAAGATGGGAAGGACGGAGAAAGATAGAAGGGAAGGGAGAAGGAAACTAGAAAGTGTAAAAAAGACACTAAGCTATCTGTGACTTCTCCTAAACAACTGACCTGCCTCTGGGTGCTCCACTGTACATTCGGGAGTCCAAGGTCCTGCTTTCACATATCCACGCTTTTCCAAAGCATAGCACAGTCCCCCATCTCCTACTAAAACCTCACCGGAGTTAAGCCGCTCCAATATACCACGCTGAAACAAGGAATGGTCGGAAAACAATGTCAACTGACAGAAACTATAGATCCGACTAGTCGAGCTTAAACTCCAAGGACTACACAATCGTTTTTTTCTAATGTAAAATTTCTTCGCCTTTTGGTCTTTCTTTTTCAGTAGTGTGACCTGGTAAAACTCATTTTCGAAGTCACGCTGCGAAGTCCTTTAACGTGGTACCAAAACTGTCCAACAGAGTTATTTTATAAGAAATATACTTTTAAGGTATAAGACCCCCCCTAAATGAAATTTAGATCCGGTAGCGAAATATTTGTAACTTCTCATGTACAGATGTTTTCTTTTTTCTTTTTTCTTTTTTTTTTTTTTTTTAATAAAATGGAGAAAATCACTGTCTCTTTGTGAGTGAGTGAGTGAGAACTTTATTAAAGTGTCAAAAACCTTATGTCCCTTAGGGGACACTGCTAAAAAACTATACTAATACTAATATTAATACAATAAAAAATAAATGACTTGAAGGGCATTATGTGCAGCATAGGATGCAGCCCTTACAGCCGGTGTCCATTAAGCGAGTTATATCTCTTTTGCGAATAGAGTAAATTGCGGGCGAAGTTAGTGCACCTGGTGTAAAGCCCTATCTTTTATTATATGGCTACAATTGCAGCTTCGTGATCGGGCAAGATGATACTGATGAACCGAATCCTGCGCTGTTATTGACTGCCGAGTGTCGTTTCCCCCAAGAAACTAGTGTTATCTTTCCATATAATAAATCCTTTGTTGACCAAGCTTGTTCGGTCAACATGGCTGGATATTGGCCTCGTCGTTTTTTTTATCTTTTTTTTTTTTTGCGTGTTTAGGGACGGAGTCGGGTCCATAAACGCGCAAAAAAAACTTGGCCAATATACAGTGATCTTGACTTCACGCTTGGTCAATAGCCAACATTTATTATATGGCCAGCTCCGTGAGCGAGCGGGCAAGATGAATCAAATCCTGCGCTGTGATTGGCTACCCGAGCGGGCAAGATGGAGCTATCTTGTCCGCTCGGGACTACCCGCCCTGTCCCGCAAGAAAAATTTTCCCGAAAGCCATATAATAAATCCTTTATTGACCAAGCTTGTACGATCAAGATGGTTGGATATTGGCCTCGTTCTTTTTTTGCGTGTTTATGGACCTCGACTCCGTCTCGCTCCATAAACGCGCAAAAAAAAAGAACTTGGCCAATATCCAGCCATCTTGACCTCACACTTGGTCAATAACCCGTACGTATTTCTTCTTACGCGCTTGATGTATGACCTGCCGTGATCTCGTGCGCAGTAAGGCTGTAGTTGAAAGAATGCAAATGGAAACACCGGCAATATCTTTCTTATTATTTTCACTTTTTGTTCTCTCTACTGGCCTTGACCGAGCACAAAATTTAATACCTGTTCAATCCTGTCTGAACAACTAAACCAACAGAAACGTAACGTAATTCATGCATAGTTGAATAACGCAAATTTAAAGAAAAAATTGCACTCGGTTGGTGACCATTTAACATAAATCTTGGCGTCGTTCTTAAATTGCTCTTCTGAAGTTTGCTGGGCTTCCTATTGTAACTGTGCTCTAAGTATATCTAAGTACAGTTAAGGCCTTTGAACTCGCTATTTGTACAACGATAAAGAGAGGAAACATGTTCACACTGAAGACAAAATAGCCCGAAATTGCCTCACATACATGCTAGAGTTTATTGTAATGCAAATGAGCGAAGGTAACCGTGAAAAGGGCTCTTGGGGGACAAAATCGTATCTACATATTCACTAGAGCATTTCTTAACAGCGTAACGAGTAACGGTACGACAAACCGAGAGAGGGATTTTAGCTTGAGTAGCACGCCGGTGAGACTAAACGACCGTGAATAGCACTGACTGTATGCGCAGTGGCTAGCTTTACAGGAGTGGCTGAGGCTAGTCAAACGTGAAAATATCGATTACTGTTATTACACCTTTACATGTACCTCAACCATCAGGCTTCAATAATGAAATGGGCGCGATATATAGAATGCGACTGATCCAAACTTATAACGATTTCTCCAGTTTGAATTGTTGATGAATCGGCCACACCTTTTTCTTGCTATTAAAATCTTTACAAGCATATGCACAGTTTAACCCCGCTATTTTGAATTCTCAGGGGAAACGAAAATCAGTTCGAATTAGCGGGAGCCCCAAATAGCCGATAGTAAATGACTGAAGGGCAAATTCAGGGGAAATTGTTTTGAGTTCGAAATAACGGGGACGAAATGACCGAGTTCGAATCAGCGTGGTCCAACTGTATATGTTCTCAGTACTAGCGGGGGAAAACATATTACGATAATTTACAGTTTCAAACCTCGAACGTTTATTTAGAGACCTTAGGGTTGGAGTAAAAGTACGAGATATGAGAACGAGCCGCTGTTTCGAATCTCCGGCAAACCAGCAACGTCTCCAGAGCCCTCGCTCTTCATGTTAGTGGTAGCTCATAGGATGAGATGGGTATGCGATGCGATAATGTGAAGCCTAAAAACTAGAATTGAAAAGACGTTCTCGATCTCGTGCTCATGTCTAAAGTCGCCTATCGCGCGCACAAGTCAAAGATCCAGATTATGCGTATTTTGCTCTGCCACTGTAGCGTCCACTCACCTTCTCAGCATTTGACATTGTCTCGGAGTTACAATATTCGTAAAGATTGAGGATAAACTCCTTGATCCGCGGAACATCAAAAACTACCCTGGTAAGGATTTCACACCTGTCCCCCCCGCCCCCCCCCCCCCCAGTCTGCAATAAGTTGCGCAAGCCAGGGGCGCAAGCTTTCCGTCGAGGATTTTACTACACCCCAGAGCCTGTAGATATCCAGGATTAACCTCGGTGTTTAGGAATATTTGGACTGCCGCATAGTGTCTAAAACTGAAAAGGTAAGTGCAGATTATTTGCAGCTGTGTAAGGGCACCTTTGAACTTAGTGGGTGAGGGGGGACGGTGACCATCTTGCCCGAAAAAATTACACAATGTCCGAATGCAATCATGCATGCATGCATGCAATCAGGATACAAACGCACTCAAATTACAGTAAAAACAATCAAAGTGCTCTGAGCAGACCCGTAGATTCCCCAGTCAATGATGATTGACATGAGGTAACCTTTGCGGGACATGTGTGACTTACGGGTTATTCTAGTTATACGAGTTAGTTTACTGACTTCGTTACAAACCTTGTGAATTCTTATTGTTTAGTTCTTTTAAAGGTCAATCTCGAATGACTTTTCCTGCATACTACATTACGTACAAGAACAGCTGTGCTAGACCGTACGTGAACTGCATTGCTCCGATGGATACCCATTCTCGATTGAGCCACTCTACCTTGTAAACCTATAAAGGTTGCCCAACATGTTTTTCCTGTCGCCTGAAGATCAAGCTAGTTTGCTTTACGCAACTCAGCGCCGCTAGATCGAGTGCACGTGTTTGGACGAAAAATCACAATAGGCTGCGGATAAGATCGAAGCGACTCTGCTCGAACGGTAGCTGAGAAAAATCTTCAGTGTAATCGTAGATTTTTTCATGAAAGCCATCGGTTGCGACTCGATTATGCGAAACAGCAAGGTCGCGTTACATCAAAAGCCGTGTTCTTATCGCTGAAATAAGCACATGGATGTTCCTCACCGATAAAAGGGCTAAACAAGATAAAAAAAATAGTGGCTTTAAAGAAACGATCCTTGAACAACATTTATTTCTGGAGGGTAACTAACTTCTCATAGCTTAAAACTGGCACTGACTTACACGCGCCATTATCTATCTCTACTTTTAGTTCTGCCGCGAAAATTGTCGAGAGGTGTTTTAGACGCGCTTCAGTGGCCGCTGCTGTTGTGCAGAGGTGGTCGTACGTTGTAGAGAGGTAACTGAATAAGACTGAATGTATGGGCCGTCCGCCGTGACAAAAAAGTGACCGTTGTAGACAGGTGGCCAATAGTGGAGGCTTGACTGTACTTTTATTTCTACCGCGAAAATGATCTTGCCTTGGACTAGTGCGAAATGAAGTATGTTGTAGACTTTGTTCTCAATTTTACATAATGATGGCATGTGAATCCTTGATTGCATTTGCCACTGGATCGTTTAAGTACCTTGATGTCAGGCATCAATGATCAAGATTGTTTTCTATTCGTTTTGTGTTACAGTTGTTACGTTACTTGTCAGCTTAGTTCAATTTCATCCACGCTTGGGTATTGAGAATTGTCCAAAAAATATTCAGTTTATCTGCCTGCCTGAGGGCTAGTATTTTTATTTACGATATTTTGTTTTTCCGATTCGGTGGGATAGTACTGACCCTTAGCTTGTGAACAGGTTCCTGGCGAGGTCGAAAAACAAATAAAAACTCATGTTTTGTTTTGTTTGTTTGTTTTTTCGTTTAGTAAGATATCCCGGTTATCTTCAACCCGAGCTGTCTCCTCGTCATCACTCTTGAAAATCAATTTAACCATGTTATAACGTTCTCTAGCGCAGCATCTTGGATTGGAGCAGCTTAATGATGGCGAGGTGTTAGGAGGAGATGGAGGACTAGTAAGTTTAGAAAATTGAGGAAAATATTTATATAGTTGGTTTATAAGGTTGTCTTCGTTTTTCCACATCAGTAATAAATTATAATGCAAAATTCGCAAGGTTCGTTTGGTTCATTGCAGTTGGCTGCGTGGTCCAGGTCTACTTAGCGAAGGGCAGAATGGACGACCGCTGGCTGGTTTTAGATTCTCCCAGTAGGCGCGATTGGCTCTGAAAATAAAAAAATCCACTCACAAGTCAGTCTGTGTGTGGTAGTAAAAAGAAAGACAGAGACAAACAACATAAAGTCAATATTTGTAGCTATTTATTTGTAGCACAGAATTCTATGGCGCAAATTAGCATATGAATGTGATCAAATGCGCCTTAAAAACTATGTCAGTAAAATGACTAGTTAAAAATTAATTACATTAATTACAATTCAAGTCTGTGGGAGGCGCGGTGGCCTCATGGTTAGTGCGCTTGTCTCCGGATCGAGCGGTCCGGGTTCGAGTCCTCGCTGGGGATATTGGGGAAAGACACTTTACTCTCACAGTGCCTCTCTCCACCCAGGTGTATAAATGGGTAGCGGCAAACTCAGTGCTGTGGGTAACCCTGCGATGGACTAACACCCCATCCAGGGGGGAGTAGAAATACTCCCAGTCGCTTCATGCTACAGAAGCCGGGATAAACTCCGGCCTGGTGGGCCACCTGGCTCGTATGCAGACTTAACCTACCTTTATCTACAATTCAAGTTTAAACCAAGTTGTTTGGAAGTCTTTAGAGCTCTCCCCAGTCTTACCTGCTCGGACTTCAGCTACTGCGCGGTGTTTGAGAGCCTCTCCCCAGGGACTGTGCTTTTCACTAGCTGCAGGAAATCTTCCTCGTTCTGGAGCAAGCTAAAAGTAACAATATCTCTGGTTTGTTACATGGCTCGCTCCCTGATGGGGCAAGATGAACCAAATTCTGCGCTGTGATTGGCTAACCGAGCGGGCACGATGGTGCTATCCTGCCCGGCATTCAAGATTATGCGCTCTGTCCCACAAGTACATGTGTTCTTTATCCCATATGATAAACCCTCTATTGACCAAGCTTTTCGGTCAATCAATCAATCAATCAATCAATCAATCAGTCAATTAATCAATCAATCAATCAATCAATCAATATATTTAACGTGATCGGTACGCTTAGCTAAAAAGCTAGTTTACAGGTACGCCACAAAAAAAACGGAAAAAAGAAATTATAAGAGTCTTATGAAGGTATATAAATTTAAATAAGTTAAATTGATGGGTCAATTTGGCTCAAGTTAGTGAAGCATTGGAGAAAATTGTAGACAGCAGGGGAAGTGTGGGGCGAGGAGAAGGAGAGAAGTCTTTTCAGTTATTATTTCAGCTCTAATCAACTTGCCTCCATGAAGTGGCGTGCAAAAGTCTGGTTCCCATCTACCTCCTTTAAAAAAGAGGCAGCTTAGCCGAGCGGTTATAACACCGGACTTGAAATTCGGACATCGTGGGTCCACGTCCCGTCTTAATATATACGACCACTAGCTGGCGTTTCTCTCGGTAGTCCCGAGCTCAATATCTCTACCACGCTTGTAAATTGGTGACCGGTCTGCTTTTTGCTTGTTGGGGTTTTTAATCATAGTATGCTCATATATATTATTTGTTTCATCGCTTGTGTTATACTGGCTCTAAAAGCCCCAACAGGGGGAGTGGTTAATTGAATAAACACTACATTATTTTTTCAAAAGTCCTACCTCTTCAGCAATAGCCCGGATGTGGTATGGTTCAAAGCCACAGCAGCCTCCGATATACCTCACTCCCATATCATAGGCCCGCCGAGCGTACTTATGCACATCCCAACGAGTTAGTGTACGAGGCTCCAGAGCTAAACAAGTGAGTAATAAATTTCGTTAATTTACAAGAACTGAAAGTTCTTTCGATTTCCTTGGTCGAGAAATACATGCGATGAGATTGTAGACCATGAAAGTGGCTTAACTCATAACGTTACCGCAGACAACCTCTGAGAAGGTTAAAGAACGAGGCAGAGTCCGCATACTTGTTTATTACAGCTATTCGGCTAAATAACGATCTACTTAGTTCCTTGTTTCACGTTGTAAACATTGTACACCAACAAGAATGACGGCGCCTCCGAAGAGGATCACCTTTGGGGAACACACGGGCTTCCGCACCAGACTGTGCCGGATCACTTCGCTCGTAGACTCAATCTTCGCTCGCGCGTGGGACTCAAACGGCTAGAATAATGGATCGTGCCAAACATACAGACTGATGACGTCGATATTTCCATGCCTCTGGGTGCTCCACCGTACACTCAGGAGTCCAAGGTCCTGCTTTCACATATCCGCGCTTTTCCAAAGCATAGCACAGTCCCCCATCTCCTACTAAAACCTCACCGGCGTTAAGCCGCTCCAGTATACCACGCTGAAACAGGGAATGGTCGGAAAACAATGTTAACTGACAGAAACTATAGGTCACTAGTCGAGTTTAAACTCCAAGGACTACACAATCGTTTTTTTCTAATGTAAAATTTCTTCTCCTTTCGGTCTTTTTTTTTTTAAGTAGTGGCCAGAAAACCGCTAACAACACCTTGTTTTCTCGGTGGCGGAAGACAGGAATAATAACCTCTTTTACTCTCTGTAAAATGGAGAAAATCAGGAAGAGGAGCTATCTATGAAAAGAAAAGAGGGGGCCACCGAACATCGAAGAGAGTAAATAGTGGGGGAAATTAGCGCACCCGGTGCAAAGCCCTAAAGTTTCTTTCTAAGCGCGCACGCTTGACGTGACGTTTTGACATGAATTACGTGCGCAGTAAATAAGGATGCGCAATTCCAATGGGCGAGATCTTCCTTGAACAGTTCAGTGAAACAAATCACCTACATTGTAGCTGAAGGAGTGCAAATGGAAACACCGACAAAGTTTTTTCGTATTATTTTCACTTTTTTCACTCGCAAAAAGCCTTAATTCGTCGCTAAGATGTCTTCAACACGTTAAAATCATACGAAACGACAAGAAGACAACTTAGGTGAGTTTAAGGAAAATTTTATATCCAATTTCGTACAATTGCGACAGCAGTATTTTCCATACGATCTCTTACAACGAAGGTCTTGACCAATTATTAACCACGCTCTCTCATAATGAATGACTACTAAAGTGACACTGACGCCTGCAAACTGAGCAACTGAATGACTGTGAGTAGCTCTAACTCTATATAAAGTGGATAGCTTTGCAGGAGTGCGACTGCGGCTAGCCGGCCAAACAAGAAACTTTCGTAACCCGATTCCTCTTATTACACTGTTACTCGTTTACTTCAATCGTCCAGCTTCGATAATGAAATGGGCGCGATGTATAGAATGCGACTGACCCAACCTTACAAAGTTTTATACATTTTGATTTCTAGTTGGATCGGTCACATGATTTTCTCGCCATTAAAATCTTCATAAGAATATGTATATATTCTCAGTACTAGCGAAAGAAAACGTTTTACGATGATTTTCAGTTTCAGACCTTAGGATTGGAGTAAGAGTATAGCGAGATTGAGAACGAGTACTATTTTCGAATTGATCTCGTGCTCATGTCTAAAGTCCACTATCCCGTGCACACAGCAATAATCCAGATTATGCGTACT
This sequence comes from Orbicella faveolata, assembly GCF_042242905.1. NCBI lineage: Eukaryota > Metazoa > Cnidaria > Anthozoa > Scleractinia > Merulinidae > Orbicella > Orbicella faveolata. Next base: position 202,642 of record NW_028301542.1, on the reverse strand, counting down.
TTGCTTCGCTACTGTAGCTACTCACCTTCTCACTATTTGACATTGTGTCGGAGTTACAATATTCGTAAAGATTGAGGATAAACTCGCCGGAATGAACCTTCTTGCTCCAAAGAACATCAAAAACTACCCTGGTAGGGACGGGAGGGGATGGTAGGGGAAAGGAAAAGAATTTGTCTACTGTAATCAGTAGCGCAAGCTTTCTGGCGAGGATTTTGTTACACCGCAGAGCCCGTAGGCGCGTGAGCGAGATCCTCCAGGTTTATTCTCAGTCCTTAGGACTCCTACATGACGTCTAATGCTGAAAAGGTGAGGGCAGATTATTTGCAGCTGTGTACATAGGCTTTAGGGCACCTTCGGACTCAGAGGGGCCGTGACCTATTGCAGAATAGAGTTTATCGTAGACTTTGTTCTCAATTTTGCGTAATGATGGCATGTGACTTTTTGTTTGCATTTCCCTTTGGATCGTTTAAGTACCTTGATATCAGGTATCAAAGATCAAACCTGTTTTGTGTTACAGTTGTTGCGTAACTTGTTATTCAGTGGGATAAAAGACCCTTAGGTCGTGAACATGCTTTCGGAGAAGGGCAAAAAATTCGGCGAGCGCGCGCGCAGCGAGCCGACGAGCACGTAAAACATCAGGGGAGCTGGACGGGCCCCTCTTTTTTCGTTTAGTAAGATCTCCAAGTTATCTTCAACCCGAGCTAAAAAAAAAAAAATAGCTAGACTGTCTCTCCGTCATCAGTATAAAATCATTTTTACCATGTTATAATATTCTCTAGCGCGGCATCTTGGATTAGAGCAGCTACGATCAGGTTAAAAAAGTCTCTTTGTGTAAAAAATCCAATGGTAAATGTAATCTTGAATGCACATGCCATCGTCATACATGATCACACTGTGAGCTACTGTACTCCAAAACTAACAAAACACGATTTTTCAAAGTCCGTCATCGAGGAGGATGCTTTACAAGTAGTCGTACGTTCGGTTCCACTGAGCTTCACAGGTAAAGCAAACATACTCCTTACACTAAACCTCTTTCCCCATTTAAAATTGATGTTGGCCTCTCGATCGCTCGGAAAACTTTCCAAAAAACGTTTTTTTATACACGGATATAATATAAACAAAACACCACATCCAAAGATCAATTTACCATGCCAAATTTAGTAACTATGCGAATTTGTTAGAAAGAAATGTATTCCAGGTGGACGACGCTGACAAAGATTTCTTTTGCAAAAAGTGGCAGGTTTTGGGTCGCATATTTTTATGAGTTTGCAACGGACCCTTGTTACACTGCTCATATTCACTAAATTTAGCATGATAAATCGCGCGGTAAGACTTATTTATAGTTTGAATAAAAAATCGGAAAAGCGTAGTGTCGATAAAAAGAACGATTTTTTAATGACTCGGTGGGGTGAAACTTTGCAAGCAATTTGGATTCGCTTTACCACATTAGGAAATAATAAGGCGTCTGGGAGTCTGTTTCTACTCCTGGACGATTGTCATTATTATCTAAGCAATTCCTTACAGTATAGCTTGTCTAGTGTGATTACTCGAGAGAGCCTGGAACAGGCTAGTCTGCGACTGATAACTTTATAAATGACCCAAAATAACATTTTAAAAAAGTGATATATACAATAACGTTTGTTCCTTCCACCGAGTGAAGAACTGAAAACACTTGATTGATTTATAAGTGACTTGCATGAAGTACAATATACAAGACCTACAGTAAAGCCACATTACATGTAATCAACTATAATGCAAAATCCGCAAGGTTCACTGTACAAAGTTCCTTGGCCTATTGTAGTTGGCTGCGTGGTCCAGGTCCACTCAACGAAGGGCAAAATAGACGACCGCTGGCTGGTTTTAGATTCTCCCAGTAGGCGCGATTTGCTCTGAAAAGAAAAAAATCACTCAGATGTCAGTCTGTGTGTGATAATATTCTCCATTTGTAAAGAAAGACAGGGACAAGTAATATAAGGTCAATATTTGTAGCTATTTAGTTTTTAATAAATAAAAGGAAAGCGAATAAACGATGTCTTATTGTCAAAGAATTTCTAATCCAGTTAATGCATGATGACGTTAGGATGGAGACCAGAAAGTAAAAGAGCAGTAGGAAGACCTAGAAATGCCTGGAGGAGGACAGTAGAACAGTAAAGAAAGAAAGACGGCAGGCAGGCTGGAATAACTGGAACACCGTGAGAGCGGTAGCCAGGGATAGGGCACAGTGTAAACAGAATGTTACGGCCTTATGCGCCTATTGGTGATGACGATGATGAGTTTCCAGTCTAGTCTAGTCTATCAACTTTATTGGTCACAAAATTACAATATAATTAAAAAGAAGAAAAGGACCAATAGGAATTGCGCGAACGGGAAAATAGTTACCCATGCGAGGCGCAACCCTAGAAGCTAGTAAGAATGGTGATAGAAAATCTTAAATTTGATAAAAATTACAATAAAATCTAATAATTAGTGATAGTTAAAAATTATAGTTAAATCTAATTAATTACAATAGTTTAAAACAAGATGCGGATAATATTAGTCACAGAAAATTAAGAGCGGTGGCAAGGGCAGTTACGGAAGAGGAACCAGGAGCAGGGCAAGAGGAACCAGTTTGGCATATAATAAGCGAGGTTACTCTGTATGTGACCATGCACTAGAAACCAAGCTGTTTGGAGGTCTCTAGAGCTCTCCCCAGTCTTACCTGTCTCGGACTTCAGCTACTGCGTGGTGTTTGAGTGCCTCTCCCCAGGGACTGTGCTTTTCACTAGCTGCAGGAAATCTTCCTCGTTCTGGAACAAGCTAAAAGTAACAATATTTCTGGTTTATTATATGGCGCCCCCCATGAGCGGGTAAGATGAACCAAATTCTGCGCTATGATTGGCTACCCGAGCGGGCAAGATCCTGTCAAGATTACGCGCTGTTTGTTCTTTATCCCATATAATAAATCTTTATTGACCAAGCTTGTTCGGTCAATTTGGCCCAAGTTAAAAAAAGCCTATGAAGAGTGGGAGGAGGAGAAGGCTCCATTATCATTTCAGCTCCAATCAACTTTCCCTCCCTGAGGTGGCGTGCAAACGTCCGGTTCCTTTTTGCCTCCTTTAAAAAAAAGGAGCTTACTGTAGCACCGGACTTAAATCCAGACATCGCGGGTGTCCCAAGCTTAACGCCTCGGCCACGCTTGTAAATAGGCAACTGATCTGCCTACTGCCAGTTGGAATTTTATTTGTTTCTTCGTTTGTTTCTACTGGCTCTAAGATCCCCTTGGGGGGGAGTGGTTAATTGAGTAAATATATATGATTTATTCATAAGTCCTACCTCTTCAGCAACAGCCCGGATGTGATATGGCTCAAAGCCACAGCAGCCTCCGATATACCTCACTCCCATATCATAGGCCCGCCGAGCATACTTATGCACATCCCAACGAGTTAGTGTACGAGGCTCCAGAGCTAAACAAGTGAATAATAAATATCGTTTACTTTGCGAGAACCGAAAGAATTATTTCAGTCTTGTTGATCGAGAAATACAGGCGATGAGATTGCAAGACCGTGAAAATGGCTTAACTCGTAACAACCTCTGAAAAAATGAAAGATTGGGCGTTCTCTTTTCCTTTAAAAAAAAGATCCTGGCGAGTTGAGAAAGTTTAACAGGTCATTTAACAATATCCCCGGCTTCAAGCTGAAATAAAATTGATCTTAAGAGCCGAGCCTGGAAATTTCCCGCTGATTCCTCTCAATTCCACAGATATTTTAGACAAACAAATTTACGGCATTTTCAGCGGACTACACTCTCGACGATGGATATAAAACCACAAAATGTCCAAATCTTTGCAGTTAAACCATTCACGTCATTTATATGGTCTACGTATACTATGGTCTACTACGGCCGACATTTCTACAGCATCAGAATGTCGTCCATGGAAGTATGCGGTTGATTTGATTCCGTCGAATATGAGCAAGATTTCTACTTTTCATTTCATTTGATTAATTGATTGGGTGGTGCGATAAATTCGTCAAAAAGACCCGGTGTATTTTCTGGCCAGATGCTTAAAGAACGAGGCACAGTCATACTTGTTTGTTATGGTTATTATGGCTGATCTACGTAATTACTTGTTTCACGCTATTAACATTGTACACTGACAGGAATGATGAAGCGCACGAAACATAAATTAACACCAAGATTGCCCTGTGGCGATAATGAGATGCAAGTTATTTTTTGTTTACCGTTCCGTCCGGTCCGTAGGCATGAGTGCGACAGTATTGGACATGGATGGCAAAAACTAACTCACCAAACGGGGTTTCGGGTAAATATAGAAATCCATCTCCGCTACTATCTGGAGTGTGATAACCAATTGGTTGAATCATCAGATGAGGCTTGAGTCCTTCCTTGTCTAACGCCTCTTTCATTAAACCAATGGTCTGTAAACTGATGTCGGGACTGAAGCAACAGTTGACACCAATGATATCAGCCCCTTATGACATAATAATACAGAAAAATTAAAACAATCTAAACTTGTGAGGGGAGTAGGGATGGCGCAGGGTTGAGAGCGCTCGCCTCACACAATGAAGTCCAGGTTCGATTCGGGCCTGGTGCCATATGTGCATTCAGATTGTTGTTAGTTCCAGCCTTGCTCCGACGGTTTTTGCCCGAGTGCTCCGGTTTTCCCTCCTCCACAAAAGCCAACATCTCAAAATTCCAATTCGACCAGGATAGAGCCTGGATCCGAATGAAAACCAGCTAAGCCTATATTCGAACTTGTTTTTTTAGAGCTTAGCTCTTTCATTGGTCCGTTAAAAGTCCGTGCAACGTGCTCCCACCAATCAGGACAAACATGCGGTTTATTTGGGCGACCAACAACAAAACTGTAATAGTCTCGGATCGTTGGATTAAAGCTTAAGCTTTCACTGCTTGACTGATTGCGTAGCGAGCACTCGCAACTTTTGTACAATTCGAGTAGCTCTAATCTCTTGTAGTCGTCAGAAGTAATTTTCAAATTCGCTGGGTGTTACTGGGCATGCTTGGTTGCCCAGCACCGCTGGGTCATTAGAATCAGTCCTTTCAGTCTTATCCTCTTCTCATAAAGAGGACTTCCCTGTTCCATCTCCATTTTCACTTATGTGAGCTACACTGGATTGTTTCACAGTACCTGCCCTTGCTAGCCTCACAGCACATTCTCCAGCTGACACATTTTTCTTATCACCGTGAGGTCCAATACACAGCGTTATGGCCGTTGGTTTGCCTGTGGACTTTAAAACTTCTGCTGCCCATTCAGCTTCCTCTACGTGTGCAAAGAACTGAAGGAAGAGGAAACAGTTATGGCTGAAGACATTAATGTTTAAAGAGAGGAAAGATAAATATAGCAAAGTGTAATGGTATCCCCAGAAAAAGACAGTAACTTAAATGATCACAGGTCACCCAAATCTACAAACTGTAGTCGGATGAAGCAACGAATAACACTTTTAAATAACTTTTTTAGGCGCTCGTCGCTTGTCTCCTTCTTGGTAATCTTGAATAGTGTAGAGCAAATTGACTGAGTTTTGACCGTTAATTACTCGGTAAATGATAAAAGAATGAACGTTACAGCAGGTTCCAATGCTGAAGTCAAAACACTGGCAAGAGTCGTTCGCATCGTCGTCAACTTTAATCTTATCTATATATAAATAACAGCTCACCTCAGCAACAATTAAATCAACATTGTTCTGGAGAAAAATCTCAATTTGCTCTCTAAACTTCTTCATCACCACGTCTTTTCCAGCACCTTGTGAATAGAGGAAAGCAGTCTGATTGATGCAGCCAGCAAAATACACCCCGCCTTCCTTGGCCACCTCTTTGGCAAGATCGCATGCTGCCTGGTTTATTTTCTCGGTCTGAAAGGAAAATTCAACGTCAGATAGGAGTGAAAGCCAAAAAAACAAAAAAGCCAAAAAACATTGGGAGGAAAGCCAGAATTAGAAAGCATAGTCATAAAATTAAAATATGTGGCCGAGAAATGTTAAAAGCATGACCCGTACGCGTAGGCGAGAGCTTTTTTCATTTTTCAGCTGTTCTGTAATTACTATTTGGAGATGGCAAGGAAAGCTGGCAGGGCAAGGAAAACAAAACCGCCCCCCTCTCCCCTTAGCTCAAGGTCTGGATCCGCGAATGTACTGTGTCTGTTGTCTTTCAAATTACACGAAGATCTTCACTTTGTTACTAAGTTGTTAAATGTAAAAACAATTTTATTGGTGCTCACAAAATATCTATATAATTATACCCACTCCATATTTAGCTTGGTCACTTCCCAAGTCATCATCCATCGAGAATGTAAATGCTTGAATGACATCAGCTCCTGCTCGCTGGAATTCCCGATGCAGCTGTCGAACTGAAACAAAATTGAAAGATCGTTCATGGCAAGAAGAAAGGAAGGTGGGAACGACAGAGGAAGATAGAGAGGAAGGGTGGAGCAAACAAAAATGTGTTTAGAAACCCACTAGCATTACACGTGTATGTTCGCGAGTTAAGTTGTTGTCCTGCAGGTGTAAATTGTTTTTTGGGAGATGTGTTATCGTTTCCGTTTGTTGAAAAGAAATTTGTTTTACTTTTCTCCGATTTTTTTCGAACTAAAAGCTACCGAAAAAGGACCGACGGAATAAGGGGAGAGAGGGTGGAAGGAACAAAGGAAGGGAGAGAGGAAGATAAAGAAGAAGGGAAAGAATTAAGGAGGGAAAAAAAGATTTTTAGCTAATTACCAACTGAAATTGGTGATATGGGAAACACCATCGTTTTCAAAGACTTCAAAGCTGACGTTCTGAGTGTTAGTCTTTCTTCAGAGTAAACGAGACAACTGACCTGCTTCTGGGTGCTCCACTGTACTCTCAGGAGTCCAAGGTCCTGCTTTCACATATCCACGCTTTTCCAAAGCATAAGTCACTCCTCCATCTCCTACTAACACCTCACCGGCGTTAAGCCGCTCCAATATACCAAGCTGAAACAAGGAATGGTCGGAAAACAATGTCAACTGTCTTTCACATAATTTAAGGTCACCAGGCGTCTGCAAGATATCGCTGTACTCCTGTATAAGGTTAAGAACGGTTTTGCACCAGACGTCTCCGCCCTAACGTCTCCGCCCTATTCGTCCGTAAAGATTCTACGCACTCGCCACGGAACAGTGATTTTGTTACCACGTTTCAATACCATACATTATGGTAAACATGCTATTAGATACGCAGGACCTTTATAGCTCTTTATTATGGTCTAAATTAAGTGAAGATATAAGAAATGCCCCTACTCTAACTACTAACAAAATTAGAAATCTTAACTTATCAGACTATGTTATCAATCAGTGCAGTGAATAGATTATAATTCTGATTATTAAAGCATTGTAATTTTAAATAATCATTTTTAGCATTTTACTCTTGTTTAGTGTCCCCAGTAGGCCCTTTGCACGATCCGGTCACATTATGCTGGGACGCAACTTCCAAAACAAAGGAACTCGTACCAGTCCAGCCCGACTTTCCTTTGTTTTGGAAGTCCCACTGTGTAACTTGTGTGCCAGCATAATTAATTCCGTACCATGTGACCGGATCGTGCAAAGGGCCTATTAGTCCATTAGGGCTAAATACTTTTGACCTTAAAGCGACGGCTCATAGGCAGGTACACCTTCCTTTGCAGGATTTAACTTTATATGTCACGCCACTTTTGCATTCATGGGAAGAAAAAGTTTGAAAAAAATCTTCTGCTTTCCACCTTTTGTGCGCTTTATTGACCTTGATTGAGCACAAAATACAATACCTGTTTAACCCTTTGTGAACAGCTAAACCAGTAGAAACGTTTCGGTTGCGTAATTCTTGCATAAGTTATGAACGCAAATTACAAGAATAGATCATGTTCGGTCGCTGACCTTTTACCATGAATCCTAGCGTCTGCTCTTCTTAAGTTTGCTGGGTTTTACGACCATTTCACTATTGTTAATATATTTTCTAAGTATTTTGTACATGGCCTCCGTCGCAGCTAGTCTAAACCGCCAGTGTTTTGTGACACGTCCTGCTGAAACGCAGGAGTTCACGGGTTCGATTGCGTGACACAAATCCTCACTGGGGAATTTATTGTAAACCGTATTCGGCCTGTTCTGCTGGCTAAGTAACGGCTTAACGAGTAACGGCTTAATGGAAATCGACAAAACGAGAGTTTTTTCTTCGTACGTTAGCTTGAGCAGCACACCCTTTATGCAGCACACCCTCACTCGTTTAACTTCAATCAGATTGTCGTAAATACTCTTCTTCTTTGGCCATCGTAGCTTAATAAGAAATAACACGCAAACTGCGTTGATAAACATGGCAATAAAACGCATGTTAAGAAAACAAAGTTCATTTACTTGACGTTTCGTATGTTTCAACATACATAAACTCGTGATCGATTTTTAAAAAACTGAACATTTTAATCGATCACGAGTAGCTGTCATGCTTCTGGTATTGCAGACCACGTCACGTCAATTGGTCACAACTTCAAATGGGACCACTTGGATATATTAGCAAAAGGTCGGACAGATACACATTGCAAGATAAAAGAGACTCTGCTAATGAGGGAATTAAAACCCGCCCTAAATGATAATGTAAGCAGCGAAAAGCTTTATCTTTATTAGTTTGCACTGTTTATATGCAAATTTTTCTCAGCTTCTGTCATTGTTATTGTTAATTACTTAAATTTAGTTGTTACTTCTATTCCTAACGGTCACTTCTGAAGATGTACGTTGAAACATTCGAAACGTCAAGTAAATGAACTTTTTTTTAAACATGCGTTTTATTGCCACGTTTATCACCGCAGTTTGCGTGTTATTTCTCATGGAGCTCCGATTATTGCGAAATAGAGTGACATGTGCTGATTTGTAGAATGCGAATTCAAGATTACAAAGCCTCACATAGCTTGCATTTTGAATTTTCCTTGATTTTCTGGCTATTAAAATCGTCATGACCTTATATATATATATTCCTTGTGCTAAAACATTGTGGGAAAACATTTTTGACGACTATTTACGGTTTCAAACCTCGATATGTTTACACGCATCAGTGATGACTCACCTCAGGATTTGGCATTCTGTCAGAGTTTAAATATTTGTAGAGATTGGGGATAAACTTGGAACGGACCTTTCCTCCAAAAAACGTTGTAAACTACTACCTGCGAGCAGGGTCACCTTCAGCTTTGACGAAGAGGGAAGCGATGTGGCGGCATCCCTTCTTACAGGCTTGACAGGTTAGGCAGGGACGAGAGAAGATCAGAGGGGAGTGAAGAAGGATTTCTCTACAGTCCCCACCAAGAAAGTTTACAAAGCTCTCTGTAACCCAGCCTGCATCCCCGCCTGCATGCAAGCACAGGGAACCCAAACACTGTATCAGCAATAACATAATCATTAATAACAGTGGTAAATAACAGTCATTAATTCGGGTCCCCTGTCACGCAAGCAAGCTTTGTTGGAGCCCGAGGGTGTAAGCTCCAAGCTCCAAGTTTATCTTCAGTTCTTAATAATATTTGGACTCCTACACTATGTCTAATGCTGAAAAGGTGAGGGCAGACTTGTAGCTGTGTAAATACATTTAGCATTGGAAAAGTTTCACAAACTGAGCTAAACTGCATAATTTGGATCATTTATGCGTGACATGAAGGTACCCTGGTCTGGCTGGCGAAACCGTAAAGTGTATATTCGATTCCATACATAAACGTTTATTTAGTTGCCTTTCAACCTAACCCTTACCCTTTTTATCCGTTATATGTAAATAATCCAATGGGAATTGCAATCTTAAATTTACATGCCAAAGGTAACACTAAATTTTATTTCGCAATAGTTCAATACAGACTCGATCATTTTCGCGGCAATAATAAAAGAAGAGATAGATAATCGCCCATGTAAGTCAGTGACAGATTTTAACTATGAGGAAGACATTATTCTCCGAAAAAGAATTTTGGTAACATGTTATTTTTATATATCGGCATTGCGCGACGGTTGTTGCGTTACTTTTCAGCTTATATCAAATGCAAATGACTTCGCAAGGACGTCGGCTGGGTAGACTGGGTAGTGGAAATTGTCAAAAAATATTCAATCTTCTGCCTGGAGACCAGTATTTTAATCCACGATATTTGGATTTCCAATCCCGTGGGTTTGTAGGCCCTTAATTACAAACAGGCTCTCATATCCAGTCTTCCATCGTGCGTTTCCAGAAAATATCCACACCCGCCGAACGTTAATGAAATTTGTAGGGTAATGGGTTTCAAGGAGGGTCTTCAAAAGCCAAATTTATTATAGTGAAGAATGTATCTTAACTGGATGAGCTGGTTTCAAACCAAGACATGTTAGATCTTGGGATGGGGGGGCGGGCTATGGATATGGATTTCTATGAAAAAAAATGTTCGAAGGTAATTTTGCTGATGATGAATCGTAACATATAAAATTACGACATACTATATAAACCGTGGTTCCTTTAATCTCGGGTTTAAAGCATACCCACATTTATACGTGGTTTAATGCTAAATTTATTGATTGATTCCTTTGTCGTGTGACTAGTTCGACAGCTTCATCGTGAATTCCTACGAGCAGGAGCTGATATTATTCAAGCATTCACATTCTCATTGGAAGACAACCTGGTTAAGTTTTTAATTCCAAAAAGCTATTTTAAATATATTTTCTAGACATAAACAAGAACATTGACCTCTTTAAAAATTTGGCAACGAGTCAGTGATTAACAAGGAGACGATGTTTTGAAAATTGTGATATTCCGGGTGAACGGGTTTCTGAATTGTGTCGCACATTTGGATATTGTGTGTATTGGAAGAAGAGTTTCGTTCTGCTTGCTCTGTAATCTGTCAGTCTTCTGACGTTGCTTAGGCAAGGGAACTGTTTTTCTGACGTTTGTGGAAAACGCCAAGCGGTCCTTTTCGCGTTGTCGCCAAAGGACGTGACCGTACTGTGCGTTCTGCTGGTGGGACAAGTTTTGGAAGTACTCGTGAGTAGTGGCGCTAGTTTTTGATTGGACAATATGAACTAGAGACTTGCTGAGTGTTTGACCGATGACATGGCTACAAATGACTCCTGTCCCCCTCACCCACCCACTCCGGATAAATGGATCACTTTTCCAATGTTTCAATACTGGTGTAACTAACATATCTAGCTATCTAATCAGTGGCAAGAATTCATCAATTGTACAAATATGCAAGAAGTGTATTAATGTACAAACTCGCTTTCAGCCCAACAACATAAACCAGGCGGCCTGTAACCTTGCAAAGGGCGTGGCCCAGGAAGGAGGGGCTTATTTTGCTTGCTCTATCTGTCAGACTGGTTTTCTGTGTTCACAAGGTGCTGGAAAAGACGTTGTGATGAAAAAGTTTAGGGAAGAAATAGAGTTTTTTATACAGAATAACGTCGATATGCTCATTGGTGAGGTAAGTGTGTAGCAAACCCGTGTCAATAATTATTATACCTAAGAGATTGTTTTGTTTGCAAGATTATAGTTTACTGATACTGCACAGCTAAAATTTAAAGTATAATTATCTTCGAAATGCTATTAGAGTTTGATTTAATTTGATGCTAATTATTGCGTCAAATTAAATCACCTGAAGCTGAAGTCCACGGTTGGATCAAGACGTTTACGCCTAAGATTACGGCTTTTAGAACAAAATTCTATTTTTGTGAAATGGTAATTAATTGACTAATATTTATTTTTCAAAATACGGACTTTTTTTCTTCCCTCTCCCTTGCCAATTCATTGTTATACTTAGCGTAACATACTGTCCCCTCTGTCCATCAAGTTCTTTGCGAATGTGGAAGAAGCTGAATGGTTGGTAGAGGTGATGAAATCCACAGGTAAACCAGCAGCCATTACAATGTGTATTGGACCACAAGGTGACCTCACAAATGTGTCCCCCGGAGAATGCGCCGTGAGACTCGTAAGGGCAGGTATTGAATATGTCGCATTCCGGTGTATAGCTTGTATGAAAAGTGAGGGAAAACGCAATACAGTCTTAGAAGAGGTTCCATACCCAGCAAAAACGTTGCTTAATTGCTTTGTGGTCCATGGCGTACTTTGTAGGAGGATGTTGACGAAGTCATTGCTCAGACTTTGCCATAGTACCATAATTATAAATACACGTGCACCTGATGCACAAACAGATAATAATAATGGGCATCCGTCAGTCTCGCGAGACTATGGACACACGCTCTGCGCGCGCTCTTGATGTACTAACATGTATATACCGCAATAAATACCTCGAAGACCCTCCTAAGCCCTTCTGTGAATAATGATGGAAATGTTAACACATATATACACCGTTTGCCATTCAAAGTATAATCTCGCTCTTTTTGCAATGTCTAGTTAGTTATCGCTTACTAACATTAACACAAGTATTCTTTTTGACTAGGTGCTGATATCGTTGGTGTCAACTGTTGCTTCAGTCCCGATATGAGTTTACAGACCATTGGTTTGATGAAAGAGGCGTTAGACAAGGAAGGACTCAAGCCTCATCTGATGATTCAACCTGCCGGTGTTCATACTCCAGATGTCGACCGCAGAGGATTCGTCTGTTTACCAGAATTCCCTTTCGGTAAAGCCTAGTTTTCATTACGACATAAGCACAAGCTTGAACATTAATGTAGTGAGTACCACAACTCAAGCATAAGCACGTAGGTAAGCATGCGCAGAATGGTCTCAGAGATCTTTGGAAGTTCTCGTGTGATCTAGGAAAATAAACAGCACTGAACGAGAGGTCAGATGTATTGCTGTTGTTGAGGCGCGCTATACTTTCTCTCGAATATCTGCCTCACGTCTTCCCATCGTTTCCTATTAATACTCTTGGAGAGAAAAAAAGGATGTTGTTTTCCAGTCTTATTGAGTGTTCATAGAGATTTTCTAGCCTCAAACCACTCAAAATATTAATACGTAAAACTCATCTGACTGCGCATTGGGAACAGTGAGTGTTTAACATGCAACTGGATCAATTGACAACTTGATGTTTTTGCCAGATAAGCCAACAGAAACGATAGCAAGTGCTGATGTGACATAGCATTAAGTTCCATTTTGTTATTATTATAGCTATGGAACCTCGCATGTGATAACTCGCTGGGATGTGCATAAGTACGCTCGGCGGGCCTATGATATGGGAGTGAGGTATATCGGAGGCTGCTGTGGATTTTAACCATACCACATCCGGGCTATTGCTGAAGAGGTAGGACTTACGAATAAATGTTTGCTCAATTAACCACTCTGGGTTATCGCGGAGGTGGTAGGGTTCGTGAAAGAAGGTTGCTGTTGAAAGCTGACAACTATTTTTTGAATGAATTGAAGCTTGGAAGGCATCCAAAATAACCAAAAAAAAAATGAACGAAAGGAATTTTATACAAGGTATCATTCATGACTCAAAAGTGTTGTTCTTCTTTCAGCTGGCTACAGAACGAGGCAAATTTCCTGCTGCAAGCGAAAAGCACGGCCCTTGGGGAGAGGCGCTTCAAAATCACTCATTACCTGAAGTTAGAGCAAGGTGAGGCTTGGTGATAGAGGCGAGTTTTGTGGTTTGGAATCTTACGCATCCCACTTTACGAATAAAGTTCTCTTTAAGGATTGTACTCCAGCGTCACTCATAATTGAAAATCGCGTTACATAGCGCAGGTGTTTGCAAAAGTTTGTACACAGGTAGACAATCATTGAATTTGTGGACGTTGTTTTTCTTTTCTGGTTTAAAGTGATGATCACTGACCTCGAGATTTTGCTGTGGTGTTATTTACAGAGCTAACCGTGGCTACTGGGAGAATCTCAAACCGGCCAGTGGTCGTCCATTTTGTCCGTCTTTGAGTGAAACGGGAGGATTGGGACCTAACTGATATCAAGTTTATGTGAAAAATGTACTTTATTTAACAACCTATGATTAGACAGGGCATCATGACAGATTTTTAATCTAAACAATAAATAAATTGGGTTTTAATAAAGGGTGTCTCGGCACATTACTTTCTTTGTCTTTGTCGCTTTTCGACCAAACTTTTACTGAACATCTAACTGTTCCTTCCGGAGAGTCCTCCAGAGAAAAGAAAAAAAAATTGAAAGGAATTGAAAGGCGTGCACTTTATATTTTTCTCTCTACAGTATTCACGCGCCTTATCTTAAGAGCATTTAGGGAAGAGAAATTAGAGGGCCCTAGGAAATAAAGATGTTGCCGCTGCATGAAAGATTCCATGCGTACGTGAGCTGTATTTTTTCACTATTGCTGTCACCGCTTTAAACTTAATCTGCGATCAGGCGTTCTTTTTATAACAGCAGGGGTAAGGAGAAAAAAAAAAGAAAAGAAAAGAAAAGAACGCCTGTGGATCGCAGGCTAATTTAAACTCGAAATTTGTTGACGGGGGCGGGGGGAAGGGAGTGGCGAGGGAGAAAAAACCTGGCAAGAGTCACTCATCATCGTATCGCTATAAGAATAACCATCCCGGCTTTGCGGACATAATATGATTCTTCCTTATAACCAGCTAATAATAATTTCCGGAGCAGAACATTGAAATTCCACCCAAAAGATGAACGATACGTACGTGTCTATCTTTAGAACAACTTAAGTTTCGCATGGTATTTTAAACTTGACGTTTCTTATGTTACAACATACATCTTCAGAAGTGACAGTTACAAAATATGACAAGATTTGAAAAGACTAAAACTAAAACGAGGTATTAGTAACACGCCGTAAATGAAATCGTCGGTAGTGAAAAACTCTTTCTTTATTAATTCACACCGGATATGGTTTCTTTTGTTCATTGTTATCTAGCTAGTTACCAATACCTCGCTTTAGTTTTAGTCTTTTTAAATCTTGTCATATTTTATAACCGTCAGTTCTGAAGATGTATGTTGTAGCACACGAAACGTCAAGTTTAATACAACGTTAGTTTGTTCTTGGAATACATTACAATCTCTCCATAACGGCCACCTTAGGGACAGAGGAAAGTGGCCGCTGTACAAAGGTGGCCGTTATGGGGAGGTAGGGGTATAATACAACACCTCTTTTTTGTTTCCATGGGGTTCAGCATTTATCTTTAAAAAGTGCCTAGTGTAGCATGTAAATACGTAAAAAATATGTCAATAAAACAGAAACTAAACAGGTTTCAATGGCGCGCGGTATGGATCAAATTTTGAGTCCCTTTGCACAAAAAACAGGGTTTTGTACACACGTTCGTCAGTCGTTGATTAACTGTCTGTTTTCGAGGGGTCATTTTGGCTGTTGGGACGTGCTTTAGTGGCTTTTGTCTTTGCAGAGAGGTGGCTGCTGTAGAGTGGTGGAAATAAGAGTGGGTGAATGAACCGTCAGCCGGGATAAAAAAAAGTAGCCTGGCTCTATATCTTTTTTTTAAATTTTTACAGTTCTCAGTAATACTCACACTTCCTTTGAGTTTCCTGCTACCTTACTAGCTGAGGCGACTTCAGGGTTCTCAATTAAACGGTTATTTTTAATTTGTTTTGTAAGTACCAGTGAAAAGTTGTGTCCTCCAGAGACCAGCCTTGTGCTAACGCAGATGATGAAACTTTGAGATATTTCTCGATTTCCGAACATTTTACGGCCATTTTATTTACCAGACCGTTTTATTACGTTTTATTTTCTTTTTATTTTATTATTATGATGTCTTACTCGGAATGGGCATCTTTCACGCATTCGTTCATTCATTCGTTCCACTCTTCCCGAGTTCCGATCCTCTGGTAACCTGGTAAATTTTCCAACCGTTTCGTGAGTTCGCACAAAGGAAATCGAACCTTGGAGGATGCATGACGTGCAAATATGGAGGAGACTATGGAAGAGAATATGGCGGTCGGTGGTGTTGTGTTTCTTCAGGAAGTTTTTCTATCTTTGGTCGTCATTCTCCTTACTTGGTTCATCTTGAAAGTGTCAATAACACGCTTATCGAGGAAAAGGTACCTGACATAGCTCTATTTTAGCCTGAGAGTCTTGTAAATATGAATAAACTTGACAGGAGCAACCAGCCAAGAAATTCATTGGAATGTCTTTGTTGATCTTCTCACAAGACCTTTTATATCACGGTGTAAAGTAGGGCAGTTTAATCTTCTTGGTCTATTTAGTGGTTGATATTAAAGTGGCAAGACATGTTCAGTGTACAAACTTGCTCAAATGGGCTAAATCACACACTGCTGTCAAAATGTTGTAATTAGATCATGCAGCGCGCATTAAAGCCATTAGTTTTAATTTTCCTTTAGACCCACCTTTGACTTGCCGCCTGGTCCTCCGCCTCACTGGATTTCAGGAAACACAGCCGTTTTCCGTTCTAATGTAGAAGAAAGGCACATCCGACTCCTGGAACTTCACAAGAAATATGGAAAAGTGGTTCGGATTCAAATGGGGAGACCGCCATTGTACGGAACAGACATCTTCTCTGTTGCTGATCCTCACTTGTGTGAGGAAGTCCTTAAATCCAAGAGCTATGCGATCTCCAAGCTTACACAGGCACGTTTTCAAATGTTTATTGGAAAGAACGGCCTGAATGCCCTGGAAGGAACAACATGGAAAAAGCACAGGCGATTAATCTTGCCTCTGTTTCATTCTGGTTTCCTGAGCTATGCTCTGGAAGTTATCGCGGACAAAACTGAAGTTCTAACCCAAAAATTGAAGGATTTGCCAGATAAATCATCTGTGGAAGTTTATTTGTTGATGAAAAATCTAGCTCTTGATATTATCAGCAAGGCAGCATTTGGTTATGATTTACAAGTCCAAGAAAATCCTGATGGCAAATTAGTAAAGGTTTGTTTGTTTAACGATGTTTATATTGCTCAAAAAGATATCTTAGTTGTTTTGATTTTTTTCCCAGCAAGAGATTGTTAAATTTTTAAGGGTAGTTGATAGATAGTCTTTGATTGAATTGTTCTTCTCTCAAAAGGAGAAGAAAATAAGTGGGGAGACAAAGGGCTGTTGTGATTCAGAATTATTTTAACTCTAGCCAGCTTGTTCCTTGCCCGATACCTTCTGTGTTTGTGGGGATTAACACTCTCTCCCCCCCCCCCCCCCCCCAAAGACAACTTGTGGAAAATCATATCAACAGTTGTTTGACTTTTAAACAAAACAGTGAAAGGTTAACCCACCCAGGGTCCTTTTTTTTTTTTTTTTTTAATTTATTTATTTATTTGCAATAACACAAGGGAAACCAATGCTTACTTACAACACTAACTCTATTTACATTATATTGCTCTAATTATTTACACTATTTAAATTACAATAACTAAACGACTTACATTACTAACAAATACAGTTACACGACTTACACAATTAAGAAATACAGTGACGACAAGCGGCAAAAAAAAAAAAAATGAGAAGAAAAATAGCTAGTTATCATTACAGCTTGAGGTTGTAGTACAGAAACATAAAAAAACACACCAAAGGCATGTGGTACATTTAAAGTAAAATGAGTTATGCATCTGACAGGAGATTAGAAATAGATTAATGGGTAGGAGATAGATAACCCTACAGAAAATATAATCTAAAATATTAATTAAATCCTCATATATCCTGTAAGAGGTTTCCATTTCTTCGTGTCTCCACTTTTTGTTTCTATCTCATATTGTAATTTTAGTGTGCATATGAAAAGCGTAAGATTTGGATGATCATTTTTTGTTTTAGCGAGTCATATGTGATATCATGCTAAGAGAAAGCAGTAATTTATAAGAAGCGCAAATTGAGAGATATCTGGCCTCAGACCCAAAGCAGTAATATTTGTCAAAGCATAATCTCTAGGAAGTAAATTTAAGTTTTTCAGCCATTCAGTAAGTTTATTCCAAAAGTGAGATTTTGGCGGCATGACCAAAAAAGATGAATTATTGACTCAGAGGAGGTGTGACAAAAACTGCACTTTTCATCGCCCTGTAGACCTATTCTAAATAAAAAGTTATTGGTTGGTACATGTCTATGTAAGAATTTAAACTGAAACTCTATCAGCTTAGTGTTCTTTGTGCATTTTTTAGCTAAAAGATAGGCAGCATTCCAATTTATGTTGTCATTTATTGGTAGGCCACAATCCTCTAGCCACTTCTTTTGACTTGACTCTGGGGTTAAACTCTTGTTACTAATCAGTTTTTTATATATTATTGTAGTTGCTTTTTTGACCTGCAAAATTCTTGTTGTAAGTGGCTCATATTTGTGGTCGGTGTTCTGTAAATCTTGAATATTAGAATCAGTCCGAAGAGACTTTACAGCCGATATTAATCCGTAGAAGCTGAGAGGGCGAGGGTCTATTTCATACTTACAGCGGAAATCATTTAACGAGAGAAAGTTGTTGTCTGGTCCTAAAAGATGTTTCACCCGAGTTATTCCCTTGGTGAACCAATTTTAAAAAAAAACTGTTTTGTTGGCTATCTTTATTAGGGAGTTATGCCAAAGTTGTTGATCCAGAAAGTGATCTTTCGATGTTATTTCAGGTTCAAAGTTAACTTCCGCCCAGATTCCTAATAGTTCTTTTAAAAAGGCATCCGAAGTTGTTATTGTCGATAAGGTGTCTCTAACGTTGAGGTTGTAGGAAAAAAAGTTTTGACAGCCATATTTTTTTAGGGTTATATCAAAAAAGATTTTCCATTTTCCCTTATTGTTCTTATCTAAATATTTTTTAATCCATGTGGTTTTGAGGGATTTATTGAAGGAACTAATATCAATCATTTTTAGGCCACCACCACCGAAATCATTGATCATTACCTTCTGTTTTATCTTGTCGCCTTTACCATTCCATAGAAAAGTGTAGAGTAAATCATTTATTTCTTTTAAAACCCTGTAGTTTGAGTGAAGAGGCGAGAGTAGATAAACCAATTGGGACACCACTAGTGATTTGATAACAGTGATTTTCCCTAACAATGTGAGTCAGCGGTATTTCCAGCATCTCAGGATTTCTTTCACTTTTTCAAGTTTCTCATTGTAGTTTAAAGAGGCAGATAGTTCGGGATCTGTTGAAATCCATAGACCTAGGGATTTTACTTTGTCTTTTGGCCATTTAAGCTCTTTTCCTGATAACAGAATTTTATCACTTCCAATACTTGCGCCAATCCATAGAGCTTCCGTTTTCTTATCATTGAGTCTGAGGCCAGAGACTTTGCTGAAATCGTCAAGCATTGCAAGGTGACCCGTCTAATATAAGTGTTGTGTCATCGGCATACTGACTTAATTTAATTTCCACATTATTTACAGAGATTCCCTTTATATTAGTATTTTTCCTAATTGCCGTGGCCAGCACCTCTGCCGATAGGATAAATAAATAAGGTGAGAGCGGGCAGCCTTGCCTAACACCTCTTTGAATTTCAAAAAAATTACTTGCCCATCCATTATTCAGAATACAGCTTTCAGTATGACTATACAGGGTTTTCACCCAGTTAATTAGCGAAGCACCAAAACCGTAGGATCTTAATGTTCCATGTATGAAGGACCATTCGAGAGAATCAAATGCCTTTTCAAAGTCAATAAAAAGTAACAGGCCCGGGATATTCTTTTCTGTGGCATATTGGATAATAGAGTCAATGAGTCTGATATTTTCGCCTATAAATCTGCCCTTCAAAAATCCTGTTTGATCATGATTGATAAGGTTTGGAAGTCCTAATTTAATTCGGTTTGCAATAGATTTTGCTACGATTTTGTAATCAGTGTTCAAAAGGGTAATAGGCCTCCAATTTTTGATGAAGTATAGTTCCGCATCTTTTTTTGGAATTAGTTTTATAACCCCTCGTCTTTGTGTTACTGAGAGGCAGCCAGAGTCAAAAGCATAGTTGAGGGCCGAGATTAAAAAAAAAGAAATGTCTTTCCAAAAAACTTTGTAGAATTCGGCGGGAAGTCCATCCGTGCCTGGCGTTTTGTCAGACTCCATCTTCTTCAGGGCTTCGAAACATTCCTTTTGAGTTAAGGGGCCTTCACATAAAGTTTGTTCTTCATTGGTCAAAGAAGTGGAGTTCACTTCAGAGAGGAATGTTGACTGGATGCTGTCGGGGGAGGGGGCACTGCCATATATGGGCTATATAGGTATGTGCCGCTGTGAAGGGTATGCTTTTCAAGCAGTTTACTCTAGGATAGGGTATATAAATCAGAGTGTTTGGGTCTAGAATAGGGTATCATTTTTCCCAAAACTGACTTGGTGGTTGAAGATTTTATCTAGACTAAGGAAACCAGGAATTGCCACTCAAAATATAAAAAAATCAAATCGGCAAGTTTAAATTTACGCAAATCAGCCTCAATAGTGTTGATAGATGGGGGGATTTGGGGAGTTTACTCTAGAATAGGGTAGCAAAATTCAGCTGAACTAGCTCTGGTATAGGCTAAGGGTTCCAGGGTCCCAGCGGCACATCCCCACCCAGAAATTCCCAAAGTACCCCCCCCTCCAGCCCAGGGTAACTCAGGGAGGGTTGTCAGGCACTGGAGAGATATTACTGGGGCATTAGGTTCAATGTAACAGAGTGCATTGCATCATGAGATCCAGGATAATCGTAGCCAATGTCACAAGTGGTTGTCATCTTGCCAGTACACAATTAATGTTTACTCTCTTGAAAGAGTCCATCTTCAACCATGGCCAGGTAGCTTGGGGTACATAAAATGAAAACTAGTGCAGACATATTGTCAGTCACAACCTGAACATAGTACCAGGAGGCTATACTTGTCATGTCAGCTACATTCTTATCTTATCTAGACAGATGATGGTATGATTTACCTTCCTACCTCCGTAGGCTGTGACGTCATTCTTGGAGCATGCTGGTGAAGTTGCATTCTTGGCACTCCCAAGATTATGGACTTGGATGCATCCTTTCAAAGCATTTCAGGCCCGTCAGCAGCGTAAGCTACTTGACAACCTTGTTGAGCAGATTATTAATAAGCGCAAAGGTAAAGATGATGAGGATGACAAGAAAGACTTACTGACATTGTTGTTGAAAGCACAAGACCCAGAGTCCAAGTACTCAATGTCTGAAATGGAAGTCCATGATGAAATATTGACATTTTTGTTTGGTGGATTTGAGACCACCACATCACAGCTCTGTTGGGTGCTATACCACCTGGGTGAGTGTAGAATGATAATACTTGGCATGCATTTTGAGCCTATTGCATCTTAACATGCATAGCAGGCAGGTCTGCATGCTTCATGCTGTAGGTATGCAATGTGTGTAGGGAGCTATGTCGGTATGGTGCCTAATCCATGCATTTTGTTTCCATTCCTTGTGTGTAATTAGCTAATTATTATTGGAAGTAAAATAAAAAAGGAACATGTGTTGTTTCAGAAAAAATCTCAAACCCCCACCAAAGGCCTTTTTTTAATCTCCTCCTCCATCCCTCCAGAAATTCCAGTTTAGTTTTGTGGCAACTGTTTTGCTTCTGGTTGATTCATATCCTGTTTAAGTGACACATCACATTACTTGACATTTTCCCTAGGGAGTCACACATGTTTTAAGTTTTTGTTTGTGAGTTTGTAGTTTGGTAGTTATTAGTACAAACAGTTCTTTAACATGTACCTTAGCATGTTGGCAAGATTAGTTCTTTTTTCCAGACCCTTTGCATGTTGGCAAGTTAATTTTCTGTTTTTGTACCATTTTGTAAGTTGGCGACAGCAGTGCCTTTGGTTGCACGTTGTGGATTTTGTGAAATTTAATCAGCTGATGGCAGCCAGAAGCTTTGATATTTTCCTTAAAACATTTTGCCTTTTAATGTATTCCACCCCCTCAGAATTTTCAATGGGCAGTTTCATGGTCCTGTTAGAACAGCAAATTTTAGGGATAGTTACATGTATGGCTCTATTTATGGCAGTGTAACAGTGTTTTGTGTTCCAGGCTGATCAATTAAAGTGGCTGCTTATTATGACCTTGCTAGTCTGATTTGTTTTTAGCCCAACATCCTGAAATTCAGGTGACAGCACAGGAAGAGGTTGACAGAGTACTGGGTGATTCAAGTGTTGTGACTTCAGCGATGGAAAAAGAACTCAAGTATGTGGCAAATTGTATAAAGGAGTCTCAGCGACTTGTTCCTGTTATAACTGGTTTCAGCAGAGGAGCTGTTGAAGATGCAGAGTTGGGAGGTAACAGCACTTCTACTGTATAGTACAAAGAAAGGCATGTGTGGCTGAAAATATTGTTTGTAATTGGAAAAGGATTTCTGTTGTACTGTTGCAGAGGCATACTGTGTTGTAATAGTTAGTGCAATGAACTTTAGATTGAGTCAGGTACGAGTCATTGCTGAGGTCATTATGTTGTGTTCTTAACCTTGTGATGAACTAGTATCTTATCTGGGAGACATTACAGACTCGCACCCATTGAAAAGGATTGCCTGGGAAAAGTGGGGTACCCACGATGCTTTACAGGCAGAGTGACCTGTCAACAAGGTTCAAAAAAAGGTTACTGCCGGTTTCGGTCACTTAGGATCCTTAAGTGACAAATTCCAAAAAGGAAATTAAAGTTCTCCCGTGGCATACTTCAATACAATACTTATACAGTTGGAGCAATTTGTGTTGTTTGAAAGTGTTTAAATGCACTTTTCATCTGAAAAGGCCTGACTTATGCATATCAACAGAATGTTGGGTGTTTACAGAAATCACACAAGTTATCTTTTACGGCAAAATATCAAAGTGCCAAGCAGTGTACCCCATGGGAAAATCCAGTCATCTCTTTGTGTTTTAAAGTAAAACTTTCCAGTTAGTCTTAATTTTTCTTTAAGTACTAATCTGTGTGAAGGGCAGACATTGTTATGGAAACATTTTTTGCCCTTAAAACTTGCCGATTGAACGCGCTTGAGGCCTGCTTTTGAAAAGTAAACGTAAAGTCACATCAATTTCTTTGCAACTGACAGTGAGCCACGAGGCAAAAATACACTAAGCAAAGAAGTTATACCTTACATATATATTTTGTGTGAAAGTGAGTTTCAAACTTCAAAAGACACGCTTTACTCAATTGAATCAATTGATTTACTTTAAAACTTTCCAGAAGATTTTGTAATGAAGCACACGTGATTTAAAATATCAATTCACAAATTAAGAGTAGAAGTATGTAGCGAAGGCGAGAATGTTTTCCCTAGAACATTGAAATATTATCTGACATCTCCGCTTACTGGCATCGTAAATATTCTTTGAAACACACTGTCTAATTACTTCTGTTCTTCTCTGATGAATAGGGCAAAATTTGATTACCCAGAACTAGAACAACATTGTCAAACGGGCGACACTAGGGATTACTTGATTGACAGGCCTTAGGCATGCTCTCTGTCTTCTTTTTTGCTAATTTGCATTTTCCCATGCAACATTTTTCAGTGGGCACGATTCTGTAATGAGTAGAAATAATCTTAGGCACTTCATGTTACAGCACCCCGAGATAAGTGAGTACCTGAGATATGCCTGTAGGCTTGAATGTAGACTGTATTAATATAGACTTCTTAGTAAGGCCAAATGGATCCATTTTTGCATACAACGTGACAAAGAGCATTTCATTTGTTTTCTTCAAAACGAAAGCCAAACAACAACAAAATAGGTATGGTATGAATTCAATGCCTCAAACAGAAAACAAAGAAAAGTTGATATGGGCAAAAAAAACATAAAAAATATACGTAGCTTGTTACTGTTGACCTCACAGCCCTTCAATTATATTTTATGTAAAGTGCAATATAAAAGCTAATCACCAGTAAATTGTCAATGACTTGACTGCCTCCTTGTCTCCCTCATCATCCTTATTTCCGTCGTCTTCCTCCTGTGCCTCCTGCTCCTTCTCACCCTCCTTGTTTTCCATCCTGTCCTTCCAGTCATCCTGGTCCTCATCCCTGTCAGTGCTGTCATCATGTCCATCATTATCACTAAGGTTATCATGAGGAAAGAAATTCTACAATAGACCAGTTATAAATAGTTAGTGACTGATAACTAATAATATAATAATATTAATAATTAATGACTAATATTAGTTACTTGAACTCTAAAATAATTATTATTTTAGAATTCAAGTAACTAATAGTATTTTAATTAAGGCACTGTAAATTGCACAGATGAAATTATGTTTAATATTATTTAAAAAAGTTTCTTTCTCTGTTTTGAAGGATTTCACATTCCTAAGGGCTCTGTATTATTTCTGGACTCTTATGTTCTTCATCACCTGGAGGATCTTTGGGATAGACCGGAAGAGTTTGATCCGACACGCTGGGAAGACAAAATGGCAGCGCGAACCTTCTCATTTCTCCCCTTTGGTGGTGGAAACAGACGTTGTGCTGGTCAGCCTTTTGCTGTGGTGGAGATGAAAGCTGTAATTGCACTGATATTGAAAAACTTCTCACTGAAGTTGGATGAAAGCAGGCCTATTTCTACTGAAGTGAAAATTGCATTTGGGCCACGGAAAATCCATTTCTTTTTTACCAGGAGAAGTTAACTTGAAAAACCAAAGCAGTTGAAAGTCGTCTAGAACACCAGCAGATATATTTGTATATCGTAGTTTTTCCATGTTAAAACATGGGTACAGTGTTGCTATGAACATTTTCCCATATATGCATATTTTTTAAGAGTTTAAAAGTCACTTTACAGACTTGTAGTGTAATCAGCTTTGTTTTTACCCGTTAATGCAGGTACTTTACAGTGTGGTCGTAGTCTACACTTTGATTTTGTGTTTAATAGTCAGCTTACCTGGTAGCATACCCTTTGTTTTTATGTTTGACTAGTTCATTTCAGTGAACTGCAAATTTTTATTTTGGTTTAATAACTGCCTTGCTTAGTAGCACACTTATTGATTTTGTGTTTCATCAAGTCACCTTGCAGGATAATACACTTTGTTTTTATGTCTTATTGGTATGTTACAGAGTAGCAAACACTTTGATCTTGTGATGAATAGTCAGTCTACTAGGCGGTGGAATTTTATACCTGGGTGGTATGTTACTGATGAGCAGCGCGCATTTCATACCTGGTTTATGTCAGGTGAAATTAGTTATAGGACCCTACCATCATTGAGCAGTTTTAAAAATTGTATTTGTAAATGTGATTTTTATACACATTTTCAGGGTTTTAGCAAAGAAAACGGTCTCTGGGCTGATTTTCATTAAGCCTGCCACAATTTTTTCGCAAGAGACCTGGAACAAAATTTTTGTCCCCAATCTTTTGCAACACCTTGAATACAGGGCTTCCAAGCTTTGTGTTTACAAGATGGTGTACACAGAAAGACAGCACGCTAAACAAGTGCTCAAAACAAAATGTTATTTCGATTACTTTACTTGTTATACTTGCACCGATACTCAAGGTAGTCAGGAATTTAGTCCAAACTTTCCATTTAGACGGTTCAATATGGATCAGAGTTATGAGTGATCGAGTGATGGTAAAAACCGTTTGTTTTACAAATAAAATTATTAGTATTATTAGTATCAGTACTATTATTACTATTTTTATTGTTATTATTAAAATATACATGACTAGATTATCGTACAAGTTCTTGGAAATCAAGCCTAAGTTGGTCAAAACCAAGGTGCGCGTAAGCCGGTCTCGGCTACTTTTTCAGTGTTGAAATAAAGTGGGGCTATATTTCGGCCAGCAAGCTCGAAAACGAGCGTGCAATTATCTGTCCCCTGGCGATTTCACTGAAAACGAAGGCCATCACGAGTTAGTTTAGAGTCCTTAGAACTGGGAAATATCGCCCAAGTTCTTGGAAATCAAGCCTAAGTGGGTCAAAATCAAGGTGTGCGTAAGACGGTCCCGGATACTTTTTTAGTGTTCAAAAGAAGTGGTGCTATATTTCGGCCAGTAAGCTCCAAACCGAACGTGCAAATATTTCTCCCCTGGCGATTTCACTGAAAACCAGGGTCATCACGAGTTACTTTAGAGTCCCTGGGACTGGGAAATATCGCCCAAGTTCTTGGGAATCAAGCCTAAGTTGGTCAAAATCAAGGTGTGCGTAAGCCGGTTTCGGCCAAGTTTTCAGTACTAAAATTAAGTGGGGCTATATTTCGGGCGGCAAGCTCGAAACCGAGCGTGCAATTATTTTTCCCCTGTCCATTTCTCAGCAAACCAAGGCCATCACGAGTTACTTTAGAGTTCTGGGGACTGGGAAATATGGTCAGAGTGCCTGGAAATCAAGCCAGAGTTGGTAAAAACCAAGGTGCGCGTAAGGCGGTCTTGGCTACTTTTTCAGTGTTAAAATTAAGTGGGGCTATATTTCGGCCAGTAAGCTCGAAACCGAGCGTGCAATTATTTCTCCCCCTGGCGAACTCACTGAAAACCAAAGCAATCACGCGTTAATTTAGAATCCCTGGGACTGGGAAATATCGCCCAAGTTCTTGGAAATCAAGCCAAAGTTGTTCAAAATCATGGGAGGCGTAAGGCGGTCTCGGCTACTTTTTCAGTGTTGAAATTTAGTGAGATATTTCTTAATTACTTGTAAGCATATAAATATAAGCGACAAGGTGAACAATATTTTGTTTATCACAAAACAATAACTGACGTGAACACGACTATTTCGCATTTCGCATTCAAAACTAGCCTAACATTTTTTAAATTCATGAAAGTGGAGTTAAAATACTTAGGATTTGCGAATTCAAATGATGCGATCTTCAAGACAGATCTTGAAAACTGTTAAAAACAAAATATAAAGAAATAAATACAATCAAAATCAACTAACACGTACTGTTGTCCTTGAAGTCTTACCGTTGCATTAAAAGACTGAACAGTTGAACGTTTTATTCACTGATTAATAAAACAAACTGCAGAGGTGTTGGAAGGCTACGATCTACTTTTTTCGTCCCCACCCTGGGACATTTAGACAGCTTATGTGTCCCCACCCCGGGATATTTGCCCATTTTTTTAAAAAAACCTAATGCCCGGGGGTTAGCCCGGGGGGGGGGGGGGCACTGCTGAAATTGACTGACGCATAACAATGAATTTTATTTCGCAATAGTTCAATACAGACTCGATCATTTTCGCGGCAATAATAAAAGGGATCGATAATCGCCCATGTATGTCAGTGACAGATTTTAACTACGAGGAAGACATTATTCTCCGGAAAAGAATGTTGGTAACATGTTATTTTTATGTATCGGCATTGCGTGACGGTTGTTGCGTTACTTTTCAGCTTGTATCAAATGCAAATGACTTCGCAAGGACGTCGACTGGGTAGACCGGGTAGTGGAAATTGTCAAAAAATATTCACTTCAATGTTCTGCCTGGAGACCAGTATTTTAATCCACGATATTTGGTTTTCTAATCCCGTGGGTTAGTAGGCCCTTAGTTACAAACAGGCTCTCATATCCAGGTTATCTACTACGTGCTACCCGGCATATATCTAGCCAGACGGTTTCCCCGTCATCATTTTAAAACCGGCATATTATCTTCAATTAACCATTTTGTAATGTTCTCTAGCGCGGCATCTTGGAGCGGCTTAATGATGGCGAGGTGTTAGTAGGAGATGGAGGAATGGTGCATGTTCTAGAAAAGCGAGGTTATGTGAAAGCAGGACTGTGGACCCCCGAGTGTACAGTGGAGCATCCAGAGGCAGGTCAGACAGTCTGTTATGAGTGAAGCATCTAGATTGCTAAACGGCCTGTAGTGATCCGTTCTTTTCAGGCCTATTATTAAGTATTTGTTATGTTTCAGTCTTCCATCGTGCGTTTCCAGAAAATATCCACACCCGCCGAACGTTAATAAAATTCGTAGGGTAATAGGTTTCAAGGAGGGTCTTCAAAAGCCGAATTTATTATAGTGAAGAATGTATCTTAACTGGATGAGCTGGTTTCAAACCAAGACATGTTATATCTTGGGATGGGGGGCGGGGGGCTATGGATATGGATTTCTATGAAAAAAAATGTTCGAAGGTAATTTTGCTGATGATGAATCGTAACATATAAATTTACGACATACTATATAAACCGTGGTTCCTTTAAACCCGGGTTTAAAGCATACCCACATTTACACGTAGTTTAATGCTAAATTTATTGACTGATTCCTTTGTCGTGTGACTAGTTCGACAGCTTCATCGTGAATTCCTACGAGCAGGAGCTGATATCATTCAAGCATTCACATTCTCATTGGAAGACAACCTGGTTAACTATTTAATTCCAAAAAGCTATTTTAAATATATTTTCTAGACATAAACAAGAACATTGACCTCTTTAAAAATTTGGCAACGAGTCAGTGATTTTCAAAGAAAAGATTTTTGGAAATTGTGATATTCCGGGTGAACGGGTTATTGAATTGCGTCGCACATTTGGATATTGTGTGTATTGGAAGAAGAGTTTCGTTCTGCTTGCTCTGTAATCTGTCAGTCTTCTGACGTTGCTTAGGCAAGGGAACTGTTTTTCTGACGTTTGTGGAAAACGCCAAGCGGTTCTTTTCGCGTTGTCGCCAAAGGACGTGACCATACTGTGCGTTCTGCTGGTGGGACAAGTTTTGGAAGTACTCGTGAGTACTGGTGCTAGTTTTTGATTGGACAATATGAACTAGAGACTCGCTGAGTGTTTGACCGATGAAATGGCTACAAATGACTCCTGTCCCCCTCACCCACCCACTCCGGATAAATGGATCACTTTTCCAATGTTTCAATACTGGTGTAACTAACATATCTAGCTATCTAATCAGTGGCAAGAATTCATCAATTGTACAAATATGCAAGAAGTGTATTAATGTACAAACTCGCTTTCAGCCCAACAACATAAACCAGGCGGCCTGTAACCTTGCAAAGGGCGTGGCCCAGGAAGGAGGGGCTTATTTTGCTTGCTCTATCTGTCAGACTGGTTTTCTGTGTTCACAAGGTGCTGGAAAAGACGTTGTGATGAAAAAGTTTAGGGAAGAAATAGAGTTTTTTATACAGAATAACGTCGATATGCTCATTGGTGAGGTAAGTGTGTAGCAAACCCGTGTCAATAATTATTATACCTAAGAGATTGTTTTGTTTGCAAGATTATAGTTTACTGATACTGCACAGCTAAAATTTAAAGTATAATTATCTTCGAAATGCTATTAGAGTTTGATTTAATTTGATGCTAATTATTGCGTCAAATTAAATCACCTGAAGCTGAAGTCCACGGTTGGATCAAGACGTTTACGCCTAAGATTACGGCTTTTAGAACAAAATTCTATTTTTGTGGAATGGTAATTAATTGACTAATATTTATTTTTCAAAATACGGACTTTTTTTCTTCCCTCTCCCTTGCCAATTCATTGTTATACTTAGCGTAACATACTGTCCCCTCTGTCCATCAAGTTCTTTGCGAATGTGGTAGAAGCTGATGAAATCCACAGGTAAACCAGCAGCCATTACAATGTGTATTGGACCACAAGGTGACCTCACAAATGTGTCCCCCGGAGAATGCGCCGTGAGACTCGTAAGGGCAGGTATTGAATATGTCGCATTCCGGTGTATAGCTTGTATGAGAAGTGAGGGAAAACGCAATACAGTCTTAGAAGAGGTTCCATACCCAGCAAAAACGTTGCTTAATTGCTTTGTGGTCCATGGCGTACTTTGTAGGAGGATGTTGACGAAGTCATTGCTCAGACTTTGCCATAGTACCATAATTATAAATACACGTGCACCTGATGCACAAACAGATAATAATAATGGGCATCCGTCAGTCTCGCGAGACTATGGACACGCGCTCTGCGCGCGCTCTTGATGTACTAACATGTATATACCGCAATAAATACCTCGAAGACCCTCCTAAGCCCTTCTGTGAATAATGATGGAAATGTTAACACATATATACACCGTTTGCCATTCAAAGTATAATCTCGCTCTTTTTGCAATGTCCAGTTAGTTATCGCTTACTAACATTAACACAAGTATTCTTTTTGACTAGGTGCTGATATCGTTGGTGTCAACTGTTGCTTCAGTCCCGATATGAGTTTACAGACCATTGGTTTGATGAAAGAGGCGTTAGACAAGGAAGGACTCAAGCCTCATCTGATGATTCAACCTGCCGGTGTTCACACTCCAGATGTCGAACGCAGAGGATTCGTCTCTTTACCAGAATTCCCTTTCGGTAAAGCCTAGTTTTCATTACGACATAAGCACAAGCTTGAACATTAATGTAGTGAGTACCACAACTCAAGCATGAGCACGTAGGTAAGCATGTGCAGAATGGTCTCAGAGATCTTTGGAAGTTCTCGTGTGATCTAGGAAAATAAACAGCACTGAACGAGAGGTCAGATGTATTGCTGTTGTTGAGGCGCGCTATACTTTCTCTCGAATATCTGCCTCACGTCTTCCCATCGTTTCCGATTAATACTCTTGGAGAAAAAAATGATATTGTTTTCCAGTCTTATTGAGTGTTCATAGAGATTTTCTAACCGCAAACCACTCAAAATATTAATACGTTAAACTCATCTGACTGCGCACTGAGAACAGTGAGTGTTTAACATGCAATTGGATCAATTGCCAACTTGATGTTTTTGCCAGATAAGCCAACAGAAACGATAGCAAGTGCTGATGTGACATACCATTAAGTTCCATTTTGTTATTATTATAGCTATGGAACCTCGCATGTGATAACTCGCTGGGATGTGCATAAGTACGCTCGGCGGGCCTATGACATGGGAGTGAGGTACATCGGAGGCTGCTGTGGATTTTAACCATACCACATCCGGGCTATTGCTGAAGAGGTAGGACTTATGAATAAATGTTTGCTCAATTAACCACTCTGGGTTATCGCGGAGGTGGTAGGGTTCGTGAAAGAAGGTTGCTGTTGAAAGCTGACAACTATTTTTTGAATGAATTGAAGCTTGGAAGGCATCCAAAATAACCAAAAAAAAATGAACGAAAGGAATTTTATACAAGGTATCATTCATGACTCAAAAGTGTTGTTCTTCTTTCAGCTGGCTACAGAACGAGGCAAATTTCCTGCTGCAAGCGAAAAGCACGGCCCTTGGGGAGAGGCGCTTCAAAATCACTCGCTACCTGAAGTTAGAGCAAGGTGAGGTTTGGTGATAGAGGCGAGTTTTGTGTTTTGGAATCTTACGCATCCCACTTTACGAATAAAGTTCTCTTTAAGGATTGTACTCCAGCGTCACTCATAATTGAAAATCGCGTTACATAGCGCAGGTGTTTGCAAAAGTTTGTACACAGGTAGACAATCATTGAATTTGTGGACGTTGTTTTTCTTTTCTGGTTTAAAGTGATGATCACTGACCTCGAGATTTTGCTGTGGTGTTATTTACAGAGCTAACCGTGGCTACTGGGAGAATCTCAAACCGGCCAGTGGTCGTCCATTTTGTCCGTCTTTGAGTGAAACGGGAGGATTGGGACCTAACTGATATCAAGTTTATGTGAAAAATGTACTTTATTTAACAACCTATGATTAGACAGGGCATCATGACAGATTTTTAATCTAAACAATAAATAAATTGGGCACATTACTTTCTTTGTCTTTGTCGCTTTTCGACCAAACTTTTACTGAAAATCTAACTGTTCCTTCCGGAGAGTCCTCCAGAGAAAAGAAAAAAAAATTGAAAGGAATTGAAAGGCGTGCACTTTATATTTTTCTCTCTACAGTGTTCACGCGCCTTATCTTAAGAGCATTTAGGGAAGAGAAACTAGAGGGCCCTAGGAAATAAAGATGTTGCCGCTGCATGAAAGATTCCATGCGTACGTGAGCTGTATTTTTTCACTATTGCTGTCACCGCTTTAAACTTAATCTGCGATCAGGCGTTCTTTTTATAACAGCAGGGGTAAGGAGAAAAAAAAAAGAAAAGAAAAGAAAAGAACGCCTGTGGATCGCAGGCTAATTTAAACTCGAAATTTGTTGACGGGGGCGGGGGGAAGGGAGTGGCGAGGGAGAAAAAACCTGGCAAGAGTCACTCATCATCGTATCGCTATAAGAATAACCATCCCGGCTTTGCGGACATATTCTGATTCTTCCTTATAACCAGCTAATAATAATTTCCGGAGCAGAACATTGAAATTCCACCCAAAAGATGAACGGTACGTACGTGTCTATCTTTAGAACAACTTAAGTTTCGCATGGTATTTTAAACTTGACGTTTCTTATGCTACAACATACATCTTCAGAAGTGACAGTTACAAAATATGACAAGATTTGAAAAGACTAAAACTAAAACGAGGTATTAGTAACACGCCGTAAATGAAATCGTCGGTAGTGAAAAACTCTTTCTTTATTAATTCACACCGGATATGGTTTCTTTTGTTCATTGTTATCTAGCTAGTTACCAATACCTCGCTTTAGTTTTAGTCTTTTTAAATCTTGTCATATTTTATAACCGTCAGTTCTGAAGATGTATGTTGTAGCACACGAAACGTCAAGTTTAATACAACGTTAGTTTGTTCTTGGAATACATTACAATCTCTCCATAACGGCCACCTTAGGGACAGAGGAAAGTGGCCGCTGTACAAAGGTGGCCGTTATGGGGAGGTAGGGGTATAATACAACACCTCTTTTTTGTTTCCATGGGGTTCAGCATTTATCTTTAAAAAGTGCCTAGTGTAGCATGTAAATACGTAAAAAATATGTCAATAAAACAGAAACTAAACAGGTTTCAATGGCGCGCGGTATGGATCAAATTTTGAGTCCCTTTGCACAAAAAACAGGGTTTTGTACACACGTTCGTCAGTCGTTGATTAACTGTCTGTTTTCGAGGGGTCATTTTGGCTGTTGGGACGTGCTTTAGTGGCTTTTGTCTTTGCAGAGAGGTGGCTGCTGTAGAGTGGTGGAAATAAGAGTGGGTGAATGAACCGTCAGCCGGGATAAAAAAAAGTAGCCTGGCTCTATATCTTTTTTTTAAATTTTTACAGTTCTCAGTAATACTCACGCTTCCTTTGAGTTTCCTGCTACCTTACTAGCTGAGGCGACTTCAGGGTTCTCAATTAAACGGTTATTTTTAATTTTTTTTGTAAGTACCAGTGAAAAGTTGTGTCCTCCAGAGACCAGCCTTGTGCTAACGCAGATGATGAAACTTTGAGATATTTCTCGATTTCCGAACATTTTACGGCCATTTTATTTACCAGACCGTTTTATTACGTTTTATTTTCTTTTTATTTTATTATTATGATGTCTTACTCGGAATGGGCATCTTTCACGCATTCGTTCATTCATTCGTTCCACTCTTCCCGAGTTCCGATCCTCTGGTAACCTGGTAAATTTTCCAACCGTTTCGTGAGTTCGCACAAAGGAAATCGAACCTTGGAGAATGCATGACGTGCAAATATGGAGGAGACTATGGAAGAGAATATGGCGGTCGGTGGTGTTGTGTTTCTTCAGGAAGTTTTTCTATCTTTGGTCGTCATTCTCCTTACTTGGTTCATCTTGAAAGTGTCAATAACACGCTTATCGAGGAAAAGGTACCTGACATAGCTCTATTTTAGCCTGAGAGTCTTGTAAATATGAATAAACTTGACAGGAGCAACCAGCCAAGAAATTCATTGGAATGTCTTTGTTGATCTTCTCACAAGACCTTTTATATCACGGTGTAAAGTAGGGCAGTTTAATCTTCTTGGTCTATTTAGTGGTTGATATTAAAGTGGCAAGACATTTTCAGTGTACAAACTTGCTCAAATGGGCTAAATCACACACTGCTGTCAAAATGTTGTAATTAGATCATGCAGCGCGCATTAAAGCCATTAGTTTTAATTTTCCTTTAGACCCACCTTTGACTTGCCGCCTGGTCCTCCGCCTCACTGGATTTCAGGAAACACAGCCGTTTTCCGTTCTAATGTAGAAGAAAGGCACATCCGACTCCTGGAACTTCACAAGAAATATGGAAAAGTGGTTCGGATTCAAATGGGGAGACCGCCATTGTACGGAACAGACATCTTCTCTGTTGCTGATCCTCACTTGTGTGAGGAAGTCCTTAAATCCAAGAGCTATGCGATCTCCAAGCTTACACAGGCACGTTTTCAAATGTTTATTGGAAAGAACGGCCTGAATGCCCTGGAAGGAACAACATGGAAAAAGCACAGGCGATTAATCTTGCCTCTGTTTCATTCTGGTTTCCTGAGCTATGCTCTGGAAGTTATCGCGGACAAAACTGAAGTTCTAACCCAAAAATTGAAGGATTTGCCAGATAAATCATCTGTGGAAGTTTATTTGTTGATGAAAAATCTAGCTCTTGATATTATCAGCAAGGCAGCATTTGGTTATGATTTACAAGTCCAAGAAAATCCTGATGGCAAATTAGTAAAGGTTTGTTTGTTTAACGATGTTTATATTGCTCAAAAAGATATCTTAGTTGTTTTATTTTCCTAGATCACACGAGAACTTCCAAAGATCTCTGAGACCATTCTGCACATGCTTACCTACGTGCTCATGCTTGAGTTGTGGTACTCACTACATTAATGTTCAAGCTTGTGCTTATGTCGTAATGAAAACTAGGCTTTACCGAAAGGGAATTCTGGTAAAGAGACGAATCCTCTGCGTTCGACATCTGGAGTGTGAACACCGGCAGGTTGAATCATCAGATGAGGCTTGAGTCCTTCCTTGTCTAACGCCTCTTTCATCAAACCAATGGTCTGTAAACTCATATCGGGACTGAAGCAACAGTTGACACCAACGATATCAGCACCTAGTCAAAAAGAATACTTGTGTTAATGTTAGTAAGCGATAACTAACTGGACATTGCAAAAAGAGCGAGATTATACTTTGAATGGCAAACGGTGTATATATGTGTTAACATTTCCATCATTATTCACAGAAGGGCTTAGGAGGGTCTTCGAGGTATTTATTGCGGTATATACATGTTAGTACATCAAGAGCGCGCGCAGAGCGCGTGTCCATAGTCTCGCGAGACTGACGGATGCCCATTATTATTATCTGTTTGTGCATCAGGTGCACGTGTATTTATAATTATGGTACTATGGCAAAGTCTGAGCAATGACTTCGTCAACATCCTCCTACAAAGTACGCCATGGACCACAAAGCAATTAAGCAACGTTTTTGCTGGGTATGGAACCTCTTCTAAGACTGTATTGCGTTTTCCCTCACTTCTCATACAAGCTATACACCGGAATGCGACATATTCAATACCTGCCCTTACGAGTCTCACGGCGCATTCTCCGGGGGACACATTTGTGAGGTCACCTTGTGGTCCAATACACATTGTAATGGCTGCTGGTTTACCTGTGGATTTCATCAGCTTCTACCACATTCGCAAAGAACTTGATGGACAGAGGGGACAGTATGTTACGCTAAGTATAACAATGAATTGGCAAGGGAGAGGGAAGAAAAAAAGTCCGTATTTTGAAAAATAAATATTAGTCAATTAATTACCATTCCACAAAAATAGAATTTTGTTCTAAAAGCCGTAATCTTAGGCGTAAACGTCTTGATCCAACCGTGGACTTCAGCTTCAGGTGATTTAATTTGACGCAATAATTAGCATCAAATTAAATCAAACTCTAATAGCATTTCGAAGATAATTATACTTTAAATTTTAGCTGTGCAGTATCAGTAAACTATAATCTTGCAAACAAAACAATCTCTTAGGTATAATAATTATTGACACGGGTTTGCTACACACTTACCTCACCAATGAGCATATCGACGTTATTCTGTATAAAAAACTCTATTTCTTCCCTAAACTTTTTCATCACAACGTCTTTTCCAGCACCTTGTGAACACAGAAAACCAGTCTGACAGATAGAGCAAGCAAAATAAGCCCCTCCTTCCTGGGCCACGCCCTTTGCAAGGTTACAGGCCGCCTGGTTTATGTTGTTGGGCTGAAAGCGAGTTTGTACATTAATACACTTCTTGCATATTTGTACAATTGATGAATTCTTGCCACTGATTAGATAGCTAGATATGTTAGTTACACCAGTATTGAAACATTGGAAAAGTGATCCATTTATCCGGAGTGGGTGGGTGAGGGGGACAGGAGTCATTTGTAGCCATTTCATCGGTCAAACACTCAGCGAGTCTCTAGTTCATATTGTCCAATCAAAAACTAGCACCAGTACTCACGAGTACTTCCAAAACTTGTCCCACCAGCAGAACGCACAGTATGGTCACGTCCTTTGGCGACAACGCGAAAAGAACCGCTTGGCGTTTTCCACAAACGTCAGAAAAACAGTTCCCTTGCCTAAGCAACGTCAGAAGACTGACAGATTACAGAGCAAGCAGAACGAAACTCTTCTTCCAATACACACAATATCCAAATGTGCGACGCAATTCAATAACCCGTTCACCCGGAATATCACAATTTCCAAAAATCTTTTCTTTGAAAATCACTGACTCGTTGCCAAATTTTTAAAGAGGTCAATGTTCTTGTTTATGTCTAGAAAATATATTTAAAATAGCTTTTTGGAATTAAATAGTTAACCAGGTTGTCTTCCAATGAGAATGTGAATGCTTGAATGATATCAGCTCCTGCTCGTAGGAATTCACGATGAAGCTGTCGAACTAGTCACACGACAAAGGAATCAGTCAATAAATTTAGCATTAAACTACGTGTAAATGTGGGTATGCTTTAAACCCGGGTTTAAAGGAACCACGGTTTATATAGTATGTCGTAAATTTATATGTTACGATTCATCATCAGCAAAATTACCTTCGAACATTTTTTTTCATAGAAATCCATATCCATAGCCCCCCGCCCCCCATCCCAAGATATAACATGTCTTGGTTTGAAACCAGCTCATCCAGTTAAGATACATTCTTCACTATAATAAATTCGGCTTTTGAAGACCCTCCTTGAAACCTATTACCCTACGAATTTTATTAACGTTCGGCGGGTGTGGATATTTTCTGGAAACGCACGATGGAAGACTGAAACATAACAAATACTTAATAATAGGCCTGAAAAGAACGGATCACTACAGGCCGTTTAGCAATCTAGATGCTTCACTCATAACAGACTGTCTGACCTGCCTCTGGATGCTCCACTGTACACTCGGGGGTCCACAGTCCTGCTTTCACATAACCTCGCTTTTCTAGAACATGCACCATTCCTCCATCTCCTACTAACACCTCGCCATCATTAAGCCGCTCCAAGATGCCGCGCTAGAGAACATTACAAAATGGTTAATTGAAGATAATATGCCGGTTTTAAAATGATGACGGGGAAACCGTCTGGCTAGATATATGCCGGGTAGCACGTAGTAGATAACCTGGATATGAGAGCCTGTTTGTAACTAAGGGCCTACTAACCCACGGGATTAGAAAACCAAATATCGTGGATTAAAATACTGGTCTCCAGGCAGAACATTGAAGTGAATATTTTTTGACAATTTCCACTACCCGGTCTACCCAGTCGACGTCCTTGCGAAGTCATTTGCATTTGATACAAGCTGAAAAGTAACGCAACAACCGTCACGCAATGCCGATACATAAAAATAACATGTTACCAACATTCTTTTCCGGAGAATAATGTCTTCCTCGTAGTTAAAATCTGTCACTGACATACATGGGCGATTATCGATCCCTTTTATTATTGCCGCGAAAATGATCGAGTCTGTATTGAACTATTGCGAAATAAAATTCATTGTTATGCGTCAGTCAATTTCAGCAGTGCCCCCCCCCCCCCCCCCCGGGCTAACCCCCGGGCATTAGGTTTTTTTAAAAAAATGGGCAAATATCCCGGGGTGGGGACACATAAGCTGTCTAAATGTCCCAGGGTGGGGACGAAAAAAGTAGATCGTAGCCTTCCAACACCTCTGCAGTTTGTTTTATTAATCAGTGAATAAAACGTTCAACTGTTCAGTCTTTTAATGCAACGGTAAGACTTCAAGGACAACAGTACGTGTTAGTTGATTTTGATTGTATTTATTTCTTTATATTTTGTTTTTAACAGTTTTCAAGATCTGTCTTGAAGATCGCATCATTTGAATTCGCAAATCCTAAGTATTTTAACTCCACTTTCATGAATTTAAAAAATGTTAGGCTAGTTTTGAATGCGAAATGCGAAATAGTCGTGTTCACGTCAGTTATTGTTTTGTGATAAACAAAATATTGTTCACCTTGTCGCTTATATTTATATGCTTACAAGTAATTAAGAAATATCTCACTAAATTTCAACACTGAAAAAGTAGCCGAGACCGCCTTACGCCTCCCATGATTTTGAACAACTTTGGCTTGATTTCCAAGAACTTGGGCGATATTTCCCAGTCCCAGGGATTCTAAATTAACGCGTGATTGCTTTGGTTTTCAGTGAGTTCGCCAGGGGGAGAAATAATTGCACGCTCGGTTTCGAGCTTACTGGCCGAAATATAGCCCCACTTAATTTTAACACTGAAAAAGTAGCCAAGACCGCCTTACGCGCACCTTGGTTTTTACCAACTCTGGCTTGATTTCCAGGCACTCTGACCATATTTCCCAGTCCCCAGAACTCTAAAGTAACTCGTGATGGCCTTGGTTTGCTGAGAAATGGACAGGGGAAAAATAATTGCACGCTCGGTTTCGAGCTTGCCGCCCGAAATATAGCCCCACTTAATTTTAGTACTGAAAACTTGGCCGAAACCGGCTTACGCACACCTTGATTTTGACCAACTTAGGCTTGATTCCCAAGAACTTGGGCGATATTTCCCAGTCCCAGGGACTCTAAAGTAACTCGTGATGACCTTGGTTTTCAGTGAAATCGCCAGGGGAGAAATATTTGCACGTTCGGTTTGGAGCTTACTGGCCGAAATATAGCACCACTTCTTTTGAACACTAAAAAAGTATCCGGGACCGTCTTACGCACACCTTGATTTTGACCCACTTAGGCTTGATTTCCAAGAACTTGGGCGATATTTCCCAGTTCTAAGGACTCTAAACTAACTCGTGATGGCCTTCGTTTTCAGTGAAATCGCCAGGGGACAGATAATTGCACACTCGTTTTCGAGCTTGCTGGCCGAAATATAGCCCCACTTTATTTCAACACTGATAGAGTAGCCGAGACCGCCTTACGCGCCTCGTGATTTTCAGCATTTTTTTGCTCGATTTGCCGGAACTTGGGAGATATTTTCCAGTCCCAGGGACTCTAAACTAACTCCTGCTGGCCTTGGTTTTCAGTGAAATGGACAGAGGAAAAATGTTCGAAGGCTGAGTTTCGAGCTTCTAGGCCGAAATGTAGTCCGTTTTCATTTTAAGGCTGAAAAAGTAGCCAGGACCGCCTTACGCGCAGCGTAATTTTGACCTACTCTAGGTCGATTTCCAGGAACTTGGCGGATATTTTCCAGTCCTGGATTCTCTAAACTGACTCGTGATGGTCTTGGTTTTCAGTGAAATGGGCAGAGGAAAATATTTAAACGTTGGATTTCGAGCTTCTAGGCCGAAATATAGCGCCACTTCATTTTAAGAAGCGGGGGGGGGGGGGGGGGGGGGAGTTGGACCTGACACACACTAGGGAACTCGCGAACTAATGGACAAGAGGAGACGTGAAAAGAGGCAAGAGATAACCAAATTAAACTGATGATCAAATGTACTAGGAGTAGCGTATTGAAAAAAAAAATTAGATACAGTTAAAGCTCTGGGAGTGGCGCCAAAACAAGGAATACGGAAAGCGGGGTTGGGGGAGGAACACAACCGGGAAACGTCAAGTTAATGAACACAGAGACTGAAGAAAATTCTCGTAAGTAGTTAATACAGGATGTAAAAGACGATGCAAGCTGAACTTCATGACCAAACTCGGAAGGAAACGCGTTAGAGAATTGGAACAGGAAAGGACAGTCAATGTAACGTCTGGAGAAAGCGCTTAAAGTAGGGAGAAACTGCGACGTTAACACGAAGCCTGAGGAACTGAATTTTTCCGCGTTTTGAAAATTAGTGGGAAAGTATTCTCTCGTCAGTATGAATGATCAAGGGATCTGTATAGAGTTTTTAGGAGTATGTGTATTCTAATTCTTCTTCTTGGCCCGAGAAGTATGGGATCATCTGTTCGCACCCGAGATGCATGGGACTACATGCGTGGAAACTTAAAGCCTCAGAGTGTGGGACCATCTTTGCCCAAAATTGTAGAGTGGCTATTATTGTTATTTTTTTTTATACAAAAAAGTGGCCGTTGTAGAGAGGTGGCCGTTAGCGGTAGGTTCTACTGTACTCGTGGTTCGCACATGTCGTACCGTTAATTTTGCTTAACGGATTGATAGAGGAAAATTGGCATTCTTTGCAATCTAGTGGGTTTACGGAGGCGGCTGAATACAGAGGTGAACAGGATTTCAGCTAGCCTGTGAATACTGTTGCCTCTGATACCATATAACTCAGCATACTCTGAAAAGGTCATTTATTTTTTTCCCCAGGATCCGAGCCTATTAGGGGAAGAAACAAACGCGCCGCAAAACTTGATGCTGACACTTTCATGGTATTCCTTTCAACAGTTTCCTACAATCAAACAAACAAGCAGTCATCCAGGAATTCGTCAGTTGGAATTATTTGCGGTTCTGCATTTATAATGTTCGCAAGAAGATGAGCCGAAGTTTTTCGTGTCTTGTTGAATAACTAAACCTTAAACTCTTTGATAATGGTGGAATTTGGTGATCCACAGTTGTTGGGGACGGCTTGCCCTCTCCCACCCCTTCCACCCGCTGCGCAGACAACCCCTCTCCCCCCCTCTCCCCCCCTCTCCCTCCTGTCTGCCAACCGCTTTTTCCCTCTGATCTTTGCGAGCGTAGTTCGTCTCCGCCATCTTGCACGTGTGAAAGATAAATAGTGGAAAATTGTCCCCATTAGAGATGAGTCTGTTTACATCAAGCTGATTAGGTAACTTCTTATAAAGCTGTAATATTTAACTTTTAAAATCAAAATCGTTACTTGTTTCTCTGTTTGGATCAGCTACAGGCCGTATTTTGTACAGATTCTTAGTTCTTAGATAATTTATAAAGGGAAACAAAGGACGCTCTTGCTTGGATCATGTTGGTGTATTTGATTTGCAGACTGCAGGCTGCAGACTGCAGACTACATTTAAGGCAAAATGGTACTCCAGTTAGCCTGAATATCACTCAGGTTAGCCTGAATAGTTCTCACATTAGCCTGTTTACCTTTCGCTTTCAAAAATGGAAAGGGGAATACGACATAGCCTTCATATATTAGTTGAAAATTCTGCAGTCTGTAGTCTGCAAATGTCATACACTATGATCATGTCTACTAAAGGCACCCACAGTAGAGTGTCAACCAGTGTATTACATTTGCAGACACCAGTTGCAGACTACAGTTAGGCCTAAATAGCGCTCAGGTTAGCCTGAATAGATGTCAGGTTAGCCTAAATAGTGCTCAGCTTAACCTGAATAGTGCTCAGTTTAGCTTGTTTACTGTTAGCTTTTGGTAACATAAATGGAAGTACATTATTAGGTAAAAAATCTCCAGTCTGCAGTGTGCTGTCGACAGTTTGCAATCTGCAGATGCCATACACCAAGTGTCAATGGATATCAGCGATCGACATTCCATTGAAATTACCCTTATCTACAAGCATCGGTACAGCTACATGCAGACTACTCTAAACGTAGAAATTCAAAATTCAAAATGGCAGCAGCCAAAAGCTTCCTCTTGTTTTCAGTAACTTCACCCTTGTATGTACAATTTCCTTCCTTAGGTTTTAGGACTTGGTTTGTCTAAACATCCAAACACCATTCTCTCCTGATGCAATACAACACAAGCTTGGCTTACATGTAGTTGCAGAACCAGTAAGGAAAGCAGACTTTTAGTGAAGAAGAGGTAAGTTCTCCAATCAGTAAGCACTTTGATTATCCATTTAAGGTTACTATGATACAAATAAACTTTAGCAGATGTGTTAAATTTAGCTATAGGAATAAGCTTAATGCCAATTCTGTATGGATTTATTTTAAAAGTCAGTGCTGTGGTCTAAGAAGAATTACTAGGAGCCTAAAAGTGCCCAGCACTTCAGCTTATATGAAAAAAGTAAGTTTTTGCAGTCGCTTAAAGGCAAAGTTAGTTGCCTGTGGCACCTGGGTGCTTCTAGAGCACAGGCCTGGAAGTACACTTTGATGACATGAAAAATATTAGCTAAAACTTTCCAAATGCACAGCTACAGCTGTACTCAAACTGCAGGCAGAAGATCCAATACAAAACTAAAAATATCTCAACAATAAACCATCTGTGCTTGTGTCCTGATCACTGCTTCAGGTAACAACCGTGTGACATCTTGATGAGTCTGGTGACAGCTGTCAGTTAGAGCTTAATAATGACTTTGTTTCAAAGATTCAATGTTTCCAATTAATTTTTTTAATTTTTTTTTTCATAAGGTCCCATAGCAATCTATCTGAAAATTGAGAAAAATCTTTTTCATTAAAATTGCCTATTAAACAAATAGATTGTTAACAAATGTTGCTGTGCATCTGTTCAGTAGTAGATTGCAGATGACGTCAAAATGTGGTGACAAAAAAAACGGGGCACAAGGCGATAGCTGAGTGTGTCACTGATGTTCTTGCCACATTTTGATGTCTTCTGTGAACTTTTACTGAACAAGTGCATGGCAACATGGAGTCTGTTTTAACTAGTAGAGGAGCCAAGAAGTGTTTTAATCATCCAGTCATAAGTAAGAACTAATCAAAATGTGAGAATAATTTGACTTGCCTAATTTAGGTTATATGGACACCTGAAGCAAAACTGTCAATGGTTTAAAGTTTTATTGGTATTAAAGTTAAATAGATCAGCCAAAAATGGGTTATGAGAGAATACTAAAGCAAACATTGAGTTCCCAGGGTAATAGTATTATAATTGCTAAATGGGAATCGGCTGAACCAGATAGCTATTTTTTTCAGGTCCAAACTTGTGTGCTTCAATTTAACTTGATATATTAGGCAGATGAATCAGTTTGACCTTTAAAACTAATGTTGTTTTTTGTTTGATCAAGGGATCTGTAACACTGGGAAGATAATAGAAGAGGGATTGGGACTTATGTGAAGACCCCTAACAATTTCTGGAGATTCAAATTAAGCATCGTATCTTAATGATCACTGAGCTGGACTATCAGAGCAGTATGGTAAGTGTACATATTGGCCTGTGATCACAGAGTTACTAGGGACATTTCAGTTCTAGATGTACGATATGACAAGAAAGATAAGTCTAACATCAGAATCACACTAACAAGATATTATCTAAGAAACTTTTTTAGGAACCTGGACTTTTTGCATGTACCAAATGGACCTTTTGAACAAGAGATATGTGTATAATGAAAGAACTGGGCCAGATGGGGATTAGTTCTACCTAGCAAATTCTCTTTTTGAATTTTCTGATTGGTGAAGTGAAGAACTGGTCCCACAAAAAAAAACAAGTTACAAGATAAGAAACCTGTTTTGGAGCCTGGACTGTCTGCATGCACTGAATGGATCTTGAGCTTTGTACAAGAGATGGGTGTGAGAACTGACCTGTAAAAGGGTGGTTCCATTCAGCAAATTCTCTTCCTGAGTTTTTTGATCTATGAGGCAGAGGCTTGGTCCCACAAAAAAGGTCAAAAATTAGGACTTGTTTGGGAACTTGGACTGTCCTCATACGTTGAATGGATCTTGAGCTTTTAACAAGAGATCAGGGTGTAAGAACTGACTTGTAAAAAGTTTCTTGATCTGTGACGTAGAGACATGGTGTCATGTTTGGATGTTTACTCGTCAATCAAAAACGCACATTTTAAAGAGTTCTGGATTCTGACTTCACAATATAATAACTCACTGAGGGCACTCTGAGAAAGGTATGCAAAATCAAAACGAGGAATCAAAGAATTGTGAATCGAACCGAATGGTCATAATCGCAATTAATGGAGAATTCGATTAATCGTTGCACCACCAGTGCTGAATGGATCAGTTGAGCATAGTACAAGAGATATCTTGGGTAAAAGAACTCACCTGTAAAAGGGTTGGTTCCATCCAGCAAAATCTCTTCCTGAGTTTCATGATCTGTGAGGCCCAGACTTGGTCCCATAAAAAACAGGTGAAAAATAAGAACTTGTGTTGGAGCCAGGACTGTCTTCATGGGCTGAATGGATCTTGGGCTTCGTACAGGAGATGGGTGTAAGAACTGGCCCTCAAGGGAGCTGGTTCCACCAAAAATCTCTTCCTGAGTTTCTTGATCTATGAAGCATAGACTTGGTCCCACAAAAAATGGTACAAAATGAGAACTTGTTTCGGAACCTGGACTGTCTTCATGACTGAATGGATCTTGAGCTTTGTACAGGAGATGGGTGTAAAGACTGACCTGTAAATGGGTTGGTTCCACCCAGCAAATTCTCTTCCTGAGTTTCTTGATCTGTGATGCAGACTTGGTCCCACAAAAGAGATACAAAATATTAGGACTTGTTTTGAAACCTGGACTATCGAATGGATTTGGGCTTTTTACAAGAGCTGGGTGTAAGA
The DNA here is from genome assembly GCF_042242905.1 of Orbicella faveolata. Classification (NCBI taxonomy): domain Eukaryota; kingdom Metazoa; phylum Cnidaria; class Anthozoa; order Scleractinia; family Merulinidae; genus Orbicella; species Orbicella faveolata. Next base: position 158,480 of record NW_028301542.1, on the reverse strand, counting down.
ACTGACTTGTAAAAGGTTGCTTCCACCCAGCAAATTCAGATTCTGTGACGAGCCCAAAGAGCGTCTACATAGGAGGTTAGAACAGAACTGTAGTACCCATTTATACTCCTAGGCTGAGACAGCCGCTTTCTGAGGGTAAAGTGTCTTACCAGGGTACATTGGCCAGGTACCTTGTGTTAGGAACCAGTCAGCACACAATGCCAGCCATTACTCTGATCTAAATCTTTCTGACCAGTCTTTCTCATTTTCAGGCGGATACAAACTAGGACAAAGCAAGAAGAGGATGAACGCATTTACCGTCATTCAAGATTGATGATTTTATCGCAGTCCAGGACCCAGGTAAACACTTGTTCTTATGCATTGATCGATCCGAAACGTAACCTGACTCAGTTGCTCTGTTATCCTCCTGAAATTAGATTTGAGAGAACTCTTGTCAACTGGCACAGCTTTATAAGTTCCATACTATTTTAGATTTATCCACATTGGAAGGAAGTGTATTGGGTCTGTGTAATTATCTTTAAAAGTTTCACTGTGATTTCCTTCGTTTCGACATGCTCCGAATAAAATATAGTAGCCAAACGCTCACATGAAAGCAAAAACAAAGGTGTGGCTGACTAGGGCCCTTTAAGTAGAATTTTCTGTCGTTCGCGGCATTTTTGGGGGAGGGTGGCGTAGATAACTATAATAATTTTTCAGAGGATTATATGCGATTGAATATCGTTTTCGTTCACTTTTCTTATGATAACCCAACTCAGGAGAAAATGTGTGAAAAGCCATTCAAAATACAGAAACAATCTCCTTGTTTTTTCGAGTTATAGGAATGCGAGGCCCAGGCGAATGTTTCCACATCTTTTTCGTGTTCGTCAAACTTTCACAAGTGTTTCTGTAATTTGACAGAAACATGGAGAAAGTGTTCTATATTTCGTTGCAAAAATGTTGCGAGAGTAAGAGAGGAAAATTATTCGTTTGTTTCGGTTAATCAAAATGTAAATTTTCTTTGCTCGTGCCTTCATTGTTCTATAGGACCTTCGTCACTTGTGGTCACGTGACAAACCAAACGCGATTGCCGTTTGAGAATGTTATAAACGTTTTGAAATAATTTAAGAACTATGGCTCCTACTGTGAACACAATAAGAATAATAATCGTCCAACGTGGATATTTTGGTAACCTTGCTTAGCTGCTGTCAAATAATTATAAATTTAATCCGGTGGAATTATTCATACCTTCATCTCAATGCTGATTTACCGCCCTGACTGAGTTGACTTGTCGTCAGTCCGAGAAATTACTAGTCAACCACGGACAGTTACTCTTTGATTGTTTACTTTTATGATTTTTTGTAAATTCTATCTCAATATTTTGAAAGGGGTAGAAACAGTAAACAAGTGTGTCCGTTGAAAAACAACAGAAGTAAAATAAAAAGATAAAAAGGAAAGAAAAAGGAAAAAATAAAATTCCTCTATTCGAACCTGTGACCGTCTTGAAATCCGGATTGAAGAGTGACAATGATCTCCACTACACCACGCAGTACACATTCGATTTGCGATACAAATAATCACTCAAATATCACAGCTTCTGCCTATTTAGCATTTGAATGCTGCAAAATTTTTTGTGAATATGTCATTGATATCTTGAAAGTTTTAGATTCAGAACCAAGGATAAATTTTGGCCTAAATTATGCGTTTGCAATTTAACAAAATTTCTCAGAGGATTCGTGTAAAGTGCTGCTATGATCAAATTCTCGATATCCATTTTTTTACATTTTCGTACACAATAGGTCTTTCCTAGATATGTTGCCAAATTTCAATCTATTACGAACATTAGGACTCACGTTGTTTGGACCTTCATTTCCGAGAATTTACGGCCGCCATTAATTTTCCTTGTTCCAAGTCTTGGTTGAGAATTGGAGTAAATGACGTCATTTGCTCAAAAATACCACACGGGATGCAATTATAATAACAATTAGTGTAGAAAAATTGCACGAATATAAGAGCCAAAGTTTTTGTTATTCTTTATGGGAATTGCTGTACTAAATTGTTTCATAATTTCAACCCATGCAGTATTTTTGAGAAAATGACGTCATTTACTCCAATTCTCAATCAAGACTTGGAACGAAGAAATTTAATTGCGGCCGCAAATTCTCGGAAGTAAAGGCCAAAAAACGTGAGTTCTGATGTTCGTAATAGATTGAAATTTGGCAACATAATTAGGAAAGACCTATTGCGTACGAAAGTGGAATCGAGAATTTGATCATAGGGGCACTTTAATCTGCTATGTGTATTTCAACACATCTATGCATCCTTCTGTGTTTTTTTCTGGCTGCTGGAATTCGTGAAACATGTATTTTACTGAGAGCTTAGGGAGCTTCTTTTGGAGTCACGTGACAATCTAGACATGATTGGTACAACTGCGTCGTCTTGCAAAATTTATCTTCACTGTTAGTCATGCTGCAATTTCATTTTGCCTTGGTGAAAGAATTAAATGTCTATTCAATATGTCTCCTAGAGAATTATTTTATACTTGGAAGTCAGGTGAAGAAATTAATCTCTTAAACAAGAGCATATTATTTTAGGCCTTGCTTATATCTTTTCCCGTTCTTTAAAAGTTTAAGCGGTCAAAACAGTGAACAGGGGCATCCAAACACAAAACAAGAAGGCAAGAAAGAAAAGTTCCGACCCGTAACCGAACGTGTGTTCATCTAGACTGTGGAGCGGGAATGATCTCCACAAAATTGAATCAAATAGCGTTTGTTTGTTTTCCGTTTCGTTTTGGTTCCTTTTATTACTGCAAGATAGTTTTCATAATGTTGTTTAGGTATGATGAAATCATAAAAATGACATCATACATCTTGGATCCGCCATCTTGGATTGCTGGTATTTTTCAGAAAAAAAGGAAAGAAAATCTAAGGACGTGAAGTCACGTTATGTTCCCCAATAACTTTGAAAAGTCACGACATTTGGCCACTATTGCTGTTGAACTCACACTTATTGAGCCCCGCCACGCACCCCCCCCCCCCCTCTCCCAGGTCAATATGAAATGGGCATATTTTTTTTTGGCTTCAAAATGAAAAGGAAAGCCAACATTAGCTACGCTACTTTCTGTCGAAAGTTCATCCGTCCGATCATGGGTCTTGAACTTGACAGAAAATAAAAGAGATTAAAGGCCGCCGCACACTGGCCGATTTTTTGTCGGCCGACAAAAAATCTTCACTCTGTCGTCTAGTGTACGGTGAATTCAGACAAGTCTGCGACATGATCGGGGCTTGTCGGGCGATATCTGACGGTTCTAGATCTCAAAACGTCTTGTCGGGCCTTGTCGGCTAGTGTGCGGTGGACCAAGACAATTTGTCGGGGCTCGCGCGCTCCTTAACCAATTAGGAAATGTCACGAGAGTCACGTCAGTGGAATAGGCGCCATCTTGATTTTGGATGACTCGGCCCTAAGCCTCAACGCGGTTAGTCGCGACAAAAAATCGGCTAGTGTGCGGCAGCCTTAAGTTACTATTTTTTTATGTTTTTTTTTTTAACAAAATTATACACAACAAGCAAGCATGACCTAGTACTTTAGTCTTTGGTTGTGATTCATTCTCCGGCACACAGCTTCCACACTTTCCCTCGGAACGAGCTACTTCATTCATGATTGTTAAGACAATAGATCACTAACAAGTCACAAGTATACAATCAGCCTTAAAATAAGAGAGGAAGCGGGTACAGCGATTACATCGGCCCAATGAAAATAGAGGTTTCAGAAATATAACGTCTTACTGTGGTGTCTTATCCTTCGTCTAACGAGCTCTCGTGTGTGTGCTACCCTTTCTGTTAAGCTATTACTCCTTTTAAATACCGTAAGTCTTCGAATTAGCACCCTTGGCGCTTATTTCAAATTTAGCAGAAGACGAGGGCGTTTATTCGAGGGAGGGGGGCGGGGGGCGCTTATTCAATTTTTCCTAAATCGTAGCCTGACATGATCATTTTTTTAATATATCATCTGCGCGTAAACACCAACATAAGCTGTTTATTGACATAAAAAGCTGATCCTAAAGCTTAAGAATGGCTGACTGTTAGGATCGAGAAACGCCGGTCAACGTCCCATTTGACAAATCGCTCATATTTTGCCCAAAGATACCCTTAGGTGAGCTAATTCTAAAAATCATATTTAAAGGTTCCAGCGAATTTTTATTTTTCAGAAATTCGCGAAAATTTGAAAGCGCGGTCAAAGTGCGGTTTCTCGTGTAATAAAATGACCGAAATAAGGTGCGAGGACGAAGCGCTGCTAAAGTCTTAAAATAAACTCAATTGACTTCAAACTTCACACAAATGTGGAACAACCACTCTAATTTATTCCTCGCTTTAAACTAATCTCAGATATGTTGATATAGTGGTTTTCCGAACCATTTTAAAAACAGCTATGAAGCGTGTGAAAAATAACGGCAAAATATAGGTCATGTTTAACAGCATAAAAATGCATCTGGTACCTCATTTCCCGATTATTTTGCTTGACAGCCTTAAAATATCATTATGAAAGATATACCATGCCAAGTTTCATGCTCGAACTCGCAGTATTTCCTTTTGTGAAAAACGAAAATCTATGTCAATGTGTTGGGCGCAAATAACACAATAATTATGCACGAACCAGAGACAAATCAATTTCAATGGCGAAAGTAACAGGCTATCATTAATTAGAATCCCGTCAATTCACTGCTATCAGTAGAAACATAATGTCCACTGCATAAAAACTGTTTTTAGACGTTTTCGAACCATTGCGCGTTAACTTTGTTTAATTTCGTGTCCGCCGTCATGTCTAGTTTGTCATCGCGTGTATTTCCTTAATGTCAACAACACGTGAATGGTTGTCATAACAAACGCAAGAGATTTCCTGGAACCTAAATGTTTTCGATTCACCAAAACGCTTTAAGTTCGTTAAGACAATAATGGGTCAACTTGGAATGCTTTTTAGCATCAAGGACGTTAAAGAACTGTAAATTAATCGAGTTGAAATATCTTGAAGCAAATCAAAATCGCGCCCTTATTCTAATTTGGTAAACAGCCGATCTCCGTTCAAGTTCAAGAAGTCGAGAGGTTAATCCGGCAATGTATTACCGGTACAACAACAAAATCAAACCGAGGTCATCAAAAGTGTAAGTTTAAAAGTGTAGTGGCAAGTTCCAAATAAATTTCGCCTATATAAATTGGAAACAAGATGTGAAACGGTCTGACCCAAAACAAATAAACAAAATATTAATACGACTAATTTAACCCGAAAATGTTACAGAAAACATACCTAAAAGCCGTCGATTCCCCTCGATACCACTCTGCATTGCCTTAAAGAGCCCAAGCTTTCTGCTGTAAGAATCAGGGGCCTCATGAATCTGTATTTATTATATCGGCAACCATGCTGCGTGGCTGATATTCGAGACTCAGTAAAAGTTGTCGCACAACAGTACGAGCAGCCCAGTCACGCTTTCACTGCTCTTGCGCAAATGTTCAACATTTCGCAATTTACATAAACCGACTACAAGTTTAAAGTAGTGTCAGTAGATTGAAATGCGCTTTTTAAAGCTGTCCTATCGCGGAACAATTATTTCTTGTTTTTGAATGGCTTTTAGTTGTAGCTACAGTCGGGGAGGAGGGGAGAGGGTATTCCCGGAAATTTCGGATATCTGTATGCCGTGGAAGATTAAGTGGTCTCCAGCTCTTAACGCCAACACTGAAACACTAGATGATTCTCGAAGTATCACAGGGGTCACTAAGCTAAATAATTTTGAGTGTAGCTCCACTGAGTCAATTAACCGTTGGCGCGCATATTGCATTGACCGTGGACAGGTGGAAAAACAGTTAAACCGGAAAAGCCTGTTGCACATTGTAATTTAGCGTTGTCCAACACGCAGTCGGTCTGGTTGTAATGTTAATCGTATTTGAGAGAATCTCAAGTTTTCTTTCGACACATACTGGGGTGACATACTACTAGATGGGCGTGGCCGGGAGCCACGAGTCAAGTCAGTCAACTCGCCATGCTTAACCGAGAGGAGTGACTGCGACCTTAACATCAGTGCCATTATCAACGGGTGTGACCGAGGAAGCGTCTGCTGAGGTTTCCATAGATAGTAACCATGCACGGTAGGGGTGTATTGATGTCTTCAAGGCCGCTGCATTCGTGTCTTTTATAGGCTGTCTACTTTAGAGAGGCACTTGTCGCTGGAGAAATGTACTCAGTCTCTGGAGAGCTATTCCCTTATGGACTTAGCCAAAATGTGCTACAAACCTTGCTTGGAGCAGGCGTTGGCGCTTAACTCAAAGCCACAATAGGTCACCAGGAAGCTCTCGTTGTTTTAAAAAAGGTTTGGGCTCTCAGGGCAGCCGTGACAAGGAGCAATCGTATCTTATGGCAAAATTCCGCGTTGGTCAAACGACAGGCCGAAAGGTTGACGCCGAACTGGTGGCGCGTGAATGCGCAGTGCCCGGGATCCTTATAATATTCGTCTTTTTCAGGTGCTAGTTTTTCTCTCACCTAAGTGCCGCAATGCGCCAAAGTGATCCTGATGAGATGCATGTTCAGGCATCTGAAGAGGAGAGAAATTTTTAGTCAGGCAAAGAAAGTTGTAGAAATACTCCAGCTCCAGCATCCTTTGGTACACGACCAGCAAGACTCCTGTGCCTTGGCGATGGAGGGTGACCTAAAGAACCTGAAACTGTGTATGCTACCGTGCGGGTGCGAAGACATGGGACTAGATATACCTCTCCCACTCGTGTGCGGAAAAGCTCCAAACTTGGCGCCTCTGAAGTATTTTACTAACAACTGCACTTGGCGGAGGTATTTTTAGGAACTGCCGGTGTTTGGCTTCTTCGGTATTTAGCAAACACCTCTTGCGGGGGGAAGGGGGGAGGGGGGAGGATCGTTAAATTTTTGTAGAAAAGGGGAGGGAGTAGAGGAGGAAGACACTTTAGAGGAAAAACTAACGGCCGAATCGTCTCAACCTCGTTCCCAGGGTCTCTCATCTCACCACCCCACTGGAGCGAGCTCAGCATCAGTTCATTAGAATAACACAGAGGCCTATTAGGGTAAAGCGTAGGGACAATCTGCAGTCCTTCTACTAGTGGCTCACTATCACTCTTCCCGGTTAAGCATGGCAAATTGACTGACTTGACTCGTGGCTCCCGGCCACGCCCATCTAGTAGTATGTCACCCCAGTATGTGTCGAAAGAAAACTTGAGATTCTCTCAAATACGATTAACATTACAACCAGACCGACTGCGTGTTGGACAACGCTAAATTACAATGTGCAACAGGCTTTTCCGGTTTAACTGTTTTTCCACCTGTCCACGGTCAATGCAATATGCGCGCCAACGGTTAATTGACTCAGTGGAGCTACACTCAAAATTATTTAGCTTAGTGACCCCTGTGATACTTCGAGAATCATCTAGTGTTTCAGTGTTGGCGTTAAGAGCTGGAGACCACTTAATCTTCCACGGCATACAGATATCCGAAATTTCCGGGAATACCCTCTCCCCTCCTCCCCGACTGTAGCTACAACTAAAAGCCATTCAAAAACAAGAAATAATTGTTCCGCGATAGGACAGCTTTAAAAAGCGCATTTCAATCTACTGACACTACTTTAAACTTGTAGTCGGTTTATGTAAATTGCGAAATGTTGAACATTTGCGCAAGAGCAGTGAAAGCGTGACTGGGCTGCTCGTACTGTTGTGCGACAACTTTTACTGAGTCTCGAATATCAGCCACGCAGCATGGTTGCCGATATAATAAATACAGATTCATGAGGCCCCTGATTCTTACAGCAGAAAGCTTGGGCTCTTTAAGGCAATGCGGAGTGGTATCGAGGGGAATCGACGGCTTTTAGGTATGTTTTCTGTAACATTTTCGGGTTAAATTAGTCGTATTAATATTTTGTTTATTTGTTTTGGGTCAGACCGTTTCACATCTTGTTTCCAATTTATATAGGCGAAATTTATTTGGAACTTGCCACTACACTTTTAAACTTACACTTTTGATGACCTCGGTTTGATTTTGTTGTTGTACCGGTAATACATTGCCGGATTAACCTCTCGACTTCTTGAACTTGAACGGAGATCGGCTGTTTACCAAATTAGAATAAGGGCGCGATTTTGATTTGCTTCAAGATATTTCAACTCGATTAATTTACAGTTCTTTAACGTCCTTGATGCTAAAAAGCATTCCAAGTTGACCCATTATTGTCTTAACGAACTTAAAGCGTTTTGGTGAATCGAAAACATTTAGGTTCCAGGAAATCTCTTGCGTTTGTTATGACAACCATTCACGTGTTGTTGACATTAAGGAAATACACGCGATGACAAACTAGACATGACGGCGGACACGAAATTAAACAAAGTTAACGCGCAATGGTTCGAAAACGTCTAAAAACAGTTTTTATGCAGTGGACATTATGTTTCTACTGATAGCAGTGAATTGACGGGATTCTAATTAATGATAGCCTGTTACTTTCGCCATTGAAATTGATTTGTCTCTGGTTCGTGCATAATTATTGTGTTATTTGCGCCCAACACATTGACATAGATTTTCGTTTTTCACAAAAGGAAATACTGCGAGTTCGAGCATGAAACTTGGCATGGTATATCTTTCATAATGATATTTTAAGGCTGTCAAGCAAAATAATCGGGAAATGAGGTACCAGATGCATTTTTATGCTGTTAAACATGACCTATATTTTGCCGTTATTTTTCACACGCTTCATAGCTGTTTTTAAAATGGTTCGGAAAACCACTATATCAACATATCTGAGATTAGTTTAAAGCGAGGAATAAATTAGAGTGGTTGTTCCACATTTGTGTGAAGTTTGAAGTCAATTGAGTTTATTTTAAGACTTTAGCAGCGCTTCGTCCTCGCACCTTATTTCGGTCATTTTATTACACAAGAAACCGCACTTTGACCGCGCTTTCAAATTTTCGCGAATTTCTGAAAAATAAAAATTCGCTGGAACCTTTAAATATGATTTTTAGAATTAGCTCACCTAAGGGTATCTTTGGGCAAAATATGAGCGATTTGTCAAATGGGACGTTGACCGGCGTTTCTCGATCCTAACGGTCAGCCATTCTTAAATCGCGGCACCCCCCCCATTAGTGCTTAATGTGTTCACTAAACATGTTCGCAAACTGAAACAATGTACAAATCTAATACTACATGACGTAAACTATACATCCTTTGTTGTCTCAGTACTCGTCCACAAAGTGGAGGGAGGGGAGGGGGGCGCTTATTTTAAATTTCGGCCGATAGGAGGAGCAGTTATTCGAAGGGGTCGCATGTTCGAGGATTTACGGTACTTAATGAATTTTTAAGGTTATGAAGTATTTACCGAATGGTGCTTAAAGGAGCTGTGTCAAGAATCTAAGCCAAATTTTGACATTCGAAAAATGGCCGCCAAATTGAGTGAAATATAAAAATAACTAATAATTTAGAAACAGTGAAGAAATGATGTAGCAACATTACAATATAAGAGCGCTGTTTTAAAGGCCTATGGAATTGTGCTTTTGAAAGAAAATTTCTCAAGTTTTCAAAAACCTATATTGAAACGGATTGCGATATGGGTTTTTGAAAAACTGTTAGACATGGACAGTTTTTAAACTTAATCTCGTTTGTTTGTCACCTTTAATTATAACGTCCAGGGATTTGTTTGTAATGAAGCTATGGTTTGGTCAGTTAGATCTATAGAATAAATTTTCGCAAAGGTCGTGTTTCATAGCGAGTATTTGGCTAAAAGAAATAACATAGACTTAACTCAGCCGTGACGTAGTCCCTTTTATATGTCATCGTTTGTTTGTTCGTAATGAAACGACAAATTATTCGTAAAATAGTGATAGGCAGTATTGCTGTAACTGAATGCTGATAAATTGTTTTCATTTATTCCAGGTAGAACGCTTTTTCAGTCACGAAGTGCAGCTGAGGCCTGGGTGGACTGTTAGTAACCTCAAGATGCATGAATTGATCATACACCATGGATGATGTCTGGGAGTGACTAGCCAATAGGTTTTATGTCTACCGAATAGTGTATGTACCGGTGACAGGTTAGATATCTCTTACTTCGATGAAATAGTTTTTTGAATCTGACTGTGTGGTAAACAGTATTTTAATCTTAACTTAAAACTATTCCCAATCGAGTAGGGACAAAAATTGCTTCTCTGCCTATGAATTTATTTGGTTTGTAAGGCGCGGCAAGAAAACGATGAAACATTTTCTCAACAAAAGTTAATATTTACGATCTGGAAAACCCGTGAAGTTTAGTCATTCAAATTGTTTATTCCAATAACAATGCAGATGGTAATTTTATGGAATGTCATTCTGTAATCATTATAATGTACATGTTGCTGCTGTTGTTCACGTACAGCGCGGCTACCTGAATTTAACCCTTCAATACACACATGTAAAGTGGGGGTTCTGGCGCAGCGCTCACGCACACAGTGAAAGCGTAACGCAACTCCTCATCTAAAGATTCGGAGTTGCGTTACGCTTTCACTGTGTGCGTTCACTTGCGGCCAGAACCCCCACTTTACATGTGTGTGTGTGTGTATGTGTGAGCGCTGTGCCAGAGCCGTGTGAGCTGTGTGTGCGCCAGATCCGCGAGCGCTGCGCCAGATCGGCGAGCGCCGCACCAGAGCCGTGGCTGCGTTTTAGTAAAATTTGGCGAAAAAGTGGGTCCATCGAAGCTGCAACGTCTGTAATCAATATGTGCGGGTGTGCCCTTCAAAAGTGCGCCAGAAAATTTCCCTATTGGAGAAGTGCATGCTTAGTGCATACTGCGCCGACATGGCTGCCGCAAGATACTCGTCCGATGTTCTGCAAAGGTTCTGTCTGAAGAAGGCCCCACGGATTCAGGCCGAAAGAGCCAAAGATGAACCTTTGCGAGAAGATCAGGAAATGCTGAAAGAGCCCCAAACGTGCACGCAAACAAGAGGGCTTTCGGAAGCGATCCAAAGCTTGCCTCCAGAGCTTCGCGAGAGGATTTTGAAAGAGTTAATCGTGGTAAAAATAAATGAAAAAAATGGGATGGGGTGGGGCATGGTGCACGAAAGTCTTTTAAATCTGCCTTTCTGCAAACACTTTAAGAAGATCGTGAATAAGGTGACTTCTTCTGAATTAACGGGCTGTATTTTTGAATGCACCTTATTTCTTGTGGAATTAGAAATCAGAAAAAGGATGTTCGAAAAATTTGAGCTGACAAGAAGGTCAAAAGAGGAGAAGAATGTTCTTAAATTCTTAGGCCCCTCTTTAGAGCAAACCTCTGCACCAGAAAATTTTCCTATTGGAGAAGCGCACGCTCAGTGTATACAGTGCCGGCATGGCTTTCGCAGTGAGCGTAGCTTACATCACACCTTCACAGGACAGGTGGGTAAACGAATCGATCGAAAACGTCTTGGAGATTTTCGAAGAAAGCCTAGTGGAAAAAGACTGGCTCGAGATTGGGTTGACGTTGGGCGAGAACCGAGAATATTTGGAAAAGCTGAAGATCAAAAACTGGCGGCGTTTCGACACGGCAAGAGCGAGATTCGAAGGAGAGCCACGAAAGTTTCTGAAACATCTAAGCGAGAATTTTGAAAGCTATTGCCATCGACAGCTGGAAAGACCATTGAACATATGGCGAAAAATACCAAGAAAAGAATAGTATGCAAGAGCGAGGAGAGACCCCACATTTGTTGGAAGAGGCGGGAAGGGCCGCGCAGCGCCACGCCACGCGAGACGGCGGCGGACAAATAGCTGCATGTGGACTTTCCGAGGCCATTCAAAGCCTCGCTCCAGAGCTTCATGAGAGGATTCTAAAGGAGTACATCGCGAAAAAAATAAAATAAAAAAAGGAAATGGGCTGGGCCGAGGTACATGACGAGTTTGAAGAGGCACCCATCTGCGAAAAACGATCAAGAATTGTAAAGGTCATGTTTTGCTGTAAATGCAACTCTTGCGGCCTAAAAGGGCTCTGTTACGAGTGTTTTAAAAACAGAGAAAAACATTATCTCGGCTACCCAGTGTATGACGAGAATGACTACGCCGAAATCTTTCAGAAATTTTACTGAGCGGCTCTGATATAACCTCTGTTTGAATAATTACATTAAAAATACACGGCGGCATTTGATACCAAAAAAACATGCTTGTAAGTGTTCACTTGATTGCGTTTCTCGTGAATGAATATTTCACGCCTGAGTGGCAGAGACAAGTGCGTGATATTACACGCGAAGCTGTTGAATGCTTTCATGACGCGGTTCCGGTTGAGGCGACACAGCTTCCCGTTGCGAATTCCTGAAGGCTTCAGTTTAAGCGCGTTGCATTCCTCTTGGCTTCAGTTGAAGCAATCAGGAATTTTCAAAGCCACCAGGAATGTTGAAGTCAAAAGGAATTTTACAGGCGGATTTCATTTTTTTGTCCACAGTTTGTTAGAATACGGTATTTCTTCTCGGCCTGGCCAATAAAAAAGGCACTTTTCACCTTTTTTCAAGGAAAAATTGGGCACGAAACGCGGTAGAACAAAGAGACTTCACTAGAGCGATAAAAAGAAACAGCTGATCAGGGGTTTTTCCCTATTTCGCACATGACTGCGTCAGTGAGGAACCTTCTCGAAAGTTCAAGGCCATTTATGTGGCGTGACAGACACCGCAATCAGCTGTTTTTGACAAGACAAAGAGAGAGTTTTGTGTTTTTTCGCTCGAAATTCAGTTCGAAGCGGGAGGTTTCGTGATTTTTTTTATCATTTCTGCTTCAAGTCTGCCGCAGATGTCTTTCTCAAGTTTTTGGACATCAACATCAGGAAGCTTTCTCGTTGATGGTTGGCGAAACATCCTTGCCTGGACGTGATCTTTCAGAAAGTTATATTGCTGAAACTCCAAAAGGATAGTGTCGAACTCGTGGGAAGACACCCCGTTGTTGTTCAAAGCGTTCGAGAGAAGTCTGTTGACGGTGTCGCACTTGGCAACGGCGAGCGTGGTGATCTCTTGATGCTTCTTGATCTTCGAGTCGAGCTTTTTGCCGGCGAGAATCAACACAGACGAAACGAGAGCGAAGCACCCACCAGTGCCGCCAAGAGGAACGGCAGCCGGCAAGCCAACCATAGACAGAGCGGAGCCAAAACTCGCGCTGGAAAATGCTGCCGAGAGAATGCTGGAGCCGGCGGCACCCCAATTAACGAACTTTCTCGCGCGTTTGTATTTTTTTGCGATGATGCGATAGTGGTGGACCTCGCCGGCCAATGTGTTGGAAATCTCGTTGACCTTCTGCAAGCGGAAATTTTGAGAAGGCTCTGCCTCCACCACCGGATATAGTGGCTCGGCAGGCGGCACGCTTGGTGGCAACAGATTTGCCGAAGACATTGCGTATATACGAAATTAATTTAACTCTAATTCAAAACGAAGATGCAGGCCCTTGAAATCAAAGAGTTCGCCATTTTCATCTTTCGCTTTTAAGGTGATGCTGTTTATCAACTTGTCTGTAGAAGCGTCACGGAAAATGTTGTGCGATGAGTCGATGTTATAGCTGACTTTTTCATAAGGCTTTCCTCTGACATCAACCTTGGCAAGAAGGTCTGACCTCTTTCCATTCAAAAAGTTTTTTGTCGAGTCGATGAGATCGCAGTGGATAAAGTAGCAACTCGGGCTGTTAAGCTTTTTGATATATTCCTCTTTCCTCATATTTCTCCCGACTCCAAGAAAATTGGCCAAACTGTAATCAACGGAAACTTCTTTCGGTTGATTAGTGTTGAGTGCATTACCAGCGGCGGTTGTAATTTTAAGAACAGAATTGGGGTTATTCGTTTTCAAGACCATTTTCCCTTTTTTCTTGTGATATTCAAAACTGGATTGCAGTTCTTTTACGATGCTCTCGACATTGTAATGTCCTTGAGGCAATGATGCAACCACGTCGTCGGTTCCTTTGAAAAACATTCTGCCAACACGACTCAGATTATGCCATGAGTTGAAAAAAGAACAACTCAAAAGTCTGGCATAGCTTGCTCCTGGTAGCGGTTCTTCAAAATAGATGGTCTCGCCGTTCTGTTGCGTGACAAGAGTGAGATCAACCGTTTTTATATTCAACAAATAAATTATGTTCAAAATACATGGCGAATGTGTGGAACAGTCCTGCATTAAAAAAAGCGGACGCGGCGAAGAAAAAGGCGTGGACAAGCTTTTTAAAACGCTTACCCAAAGCCGACAAAAGCCGGTTCATCTCACAAGCAACGATCGACGAGAAAAATAACGTGACCGCAGAGGTGTTTTTCAAAGAAAGCGAAGACTCATTTCAAAGCGTCTTCGGTTCAGATAAAAAATACTGGAGCACCGAAATGAAAGAAGCGCTTGGTTTGGGAGACAGCGGGGGTTTTCCTTACCAACTGTCGCCGCTTGGCTCAAAACTTTCCTTGCCCATCCCTGCCGTACCTTTCGACGGCAAAGCGCAAAGTTTGAAAAAATATTCGACGCCCAAATCCAAATATACGTCACGCCTGAACAATATTTCACAACGAAATTCCGAGAAATATTTCAAAACACCAAACTCAGGCACACGTCGGCAGTCGAATCAAAACGCTGGCTGGGAGGGCCTGACATGAAATATTGGCTGCAGCAGCTCAAGTTCGCTGTTTTCTGCGTGACCCAGGGGTGCGGAGTTTCTTGCGAAATCTTTGACAGCGGGATGGATCTCCCCTGGCAGATAAGAGCTTTCTACAAATTCCACGTGTACTTCACGGTCAGGCGGATTTTGTGGCAGCTTGGAGGAATTCAGAGCATGAGCGCTTTGCCCGGAGACCCGCCGTTCAACCAGTACAACAATCATTACGACGTCGCTTCATACAAAAGGATATGCAGCGAGTTCGGCATTGCCCCCTCGAGCGATTTCCGCTTCACGCACGGGGAAAACCACGGTCTGGGAAGCATTTACGTCTATGCGAGCGGCGCGGGCCCGTCGAAAACCGACTATAAATACCCGGGATGGAACAAATTCAGCGATGAAGGCGGCAAAGCAATAAAAGGGGACTTGATCAATTACATCGAGCCGGGGGCCGCTTCTGATGCTCAAGCAGACTGGTTCGCGCCCAACACCGAGAATGGTTTGACGCAGGTGGGCTTGTCGAGAATCAACCAGTCAATTGAGGCTTTCGTTTACTGCGTCCTGGGCGCGCAAGTCAACATCCGCAGCAGCATTCTCGGCCATGGCGGTCGGGCGAGAGAAGCCCAGAGCAAGTTCCTGGTGCTGATGGAAGACGCGATCAGACAGCCCGACTTGGCCGCTAGCGTGCAAAGGTACCAGCTCGCGGTGGACCAAGCGAAGGTCAGGCTCAATCTCGCTGTTGCCCCCATGGCGTGGCTCATGCCCGTGCAGATGATAATCAACACCGCAAGCACGATCGGTTACAACAATTAGCTGAAACAGACGGTCTCTGGAATGAAACTGGGGGTGAATAACGGGGTAAACTCGGAGACAAAAAAAGCTGGTCTCAAACCCATGGCAGGCGGCCCGTCAAAAATTAACCTGCCCAATAGCCACCCGTCCAACCCGATTCACAAAGCCGCAACAGCCGAATCGGGGCGTGTGGTTCCACCCCACAGGAAACCAGCTTTGACCGAAACTCAGCAAGCGCAGCCACCGGCACAAAAAATTGAGCCTCAGGCTGCAGACAAAACGCCGCAACACAAAATTAATAAAACGGCGGTAATTGTCGGTTTTTTGGATTATCGGCGTTGCTGTTTATGGCTTGGCACTAAGCTAATGCTGCTTCTTAAAATATTTTTCGAACAAAAAGGCCACCGCGGCAAGAATGAGAAGCCAGGTGTGCTCGGCCAGAAATCCGACGACTTGGCCGGCGGCTCTGAACAGGAAGCTCACAATCGAGCCAATCAGCCTGGGCAGCAGAGAGCCGAGTTTCGTGGCAA
Source organism: Orbicella faveolata (assembly GCF_042242905.1). Lineage (NCBI taxonomy): Eukaryota > Metazoa > Cnidaria > Anthozoa > Scleractinia > Merulinidae > Orbicella > Orbicella faveolata. The sequence continues at coordinate 142,587 of NW_028301542.1, read as the reverse complement.
TCTCTTTGAGGCCGTTCCCCAAAGCTTTGCAGGTGGCTTTCAAACCTCTGGTGAGGACCCCGATGACAGCGCCGATTGTGGTCCCGGCGGCGAGAAGAATGGCGGTCAAGGTCACGCCATATTTTTTGAAGATCTCCTTGACCCTTTCCAAGAGAGGCCGCCCCCTTTCCCTTTCCGCGATCTGAGTTTGCAAACGCGCGATCTCCTCGTTTCTTTCTGCCACTCTGCCCTCTGCGTCTTCTTTTTCGGAGGGCGAGGCCTTCTCATTTTGGATGATTGCCTGGTCTTCCTCGTTTTAGCGCTGCAGCTCGCTTTCCTGCTCTTTCAGGTCGTCCAGCGGTTTTGTTTGGTTGAGCCTTTCTTCCATGGCGTTTGTTTCACTTTCTTTTGCTGCGATGGTGGCCCTGAGACTGTGGACCTTTTTTTGTTCTTTTTCCGCGTTTCTTGCTTTTTTTGTGAGCGAGTCCAAAGCTTTTTTCTTGTTTTCAAGATCAGTTTGATAGTTCTTTTTCAGTTGTTGGACCCTTCGCAGCTCTGCTTCACTTTCAAGATTTGAACCATATTTATCCTGAAGGACATCAATCTGAGCATCACTTTGCGCGATTTTTTGGCTAAGGGCTTCCACTTCTTTTTCTTCTTCTTCTCTTTGTGAAGAGAGTGTTTCCGTCTGTTGAAGTTGGATCTCTGCCTCTGTCAGTCTTTGGCACTGTTTTCTGATGGTGTCGCGGTCTTCAACAATGATGTCTTCAGCTCTTGGCCCGAGAGCATCTTTTATTTCTTTTGAAAGGTTTGGATTGATCTGATCTCTTCCCGTTTTCCTGTTTTTGGTAAACAGGTCATACGTTTTTTTGCCAGCTCCAAACCTTTTGACTTGGAGCTTCCCCTTCGAGCTGTATGAAACCTCAAGCTCGCTTGAGCGCATGTCCGGGTAGATATCTTTTGCAGCAACCCACGCTTGTTCACTCAGGGTGTGAGCACTGGTGAAAGAGGTTTCTGCATAAGAAGTTGCAGGCAGCCCGCTTTTTTCGCGCTGCATTGTCTGCATCGGAATTCCTTGTTCTTTCCCATTTGGCGTTGACGACTCTCCTGGGATAAAAGGAGTCGTTTCGTTAGCATCTCCACCTTCATCATCGTCATCGTCACCCAAACCGTATGGGTCATAAGCAGGGTTTTCAAAGCTTGTTCCTTCGCCTTCCGCCATAGCGATATATGTGAAGCCTATTATTTTTCAAATTAGAAATTATCACCGGCGGCTAATACAGTGTCAGTTCCAGAGAACCTTCGCGCGACGTACAGCGAAAAGACCGTACACGCCATGAAGGCCGAGCGTGCAGTCAATGGAATAACCTTTACCCCCTCTGAAGCCAGCCCCGCAAGTACTCTGTATGTTTCAGTGCCCAAGCTGAACGAGAACGAGGTTCTGGTGCCGGGCTCGCTTGCGCTTGTCTTTGATATCGACCTTGCTGGAGGGCACGCCAACAACTTCCTCGTACAGAACGTCACACGGGCGCTTGTTGACAGGCTGGTCGTGAAGTTTGCAGGCACTAACCTGGAAGACACGGTTGGGTATGACATCTACAAAACGTTCGAAGACCTTTTTTTCGCAGGAAGAGCGAGACAACAGGATTCTCGAAGGGATTCAGAGCGAGGATCTGTGCAAGATCCGCTCAGACACGGGAGACAAGAAAACCTCGGGCGTCGGTGCTGAAAACAAGCTGAACAAGGTATACGGGAAAAAGTACCGGATCAGACTTGACCATCAGATCTTAACCGACCACGGCGTTTTCTACCCCCAGGCCCTTTACAACGACCTCACGTTCGACGTAAAACTCGTCCAAGCTATACATGTCGTCAAAGGCTCCGACACAACGCAGCTGAAATACAAACTGAAAAACATCCAGCTCGAGTACAAAATGATACGCAGCAAGACTCTGGCAGAAGAGGCGAGGAGCGTTTACTCCAGCAGCTACTCCAGCGGCAAAGCGTTCAGTTACGACAACGTGCTGCATGACAAAGAGGTGGCCTTAAAAAAAGACACTGACACGAGGATCAACATCAAAGTCAACACCCCGAAAAGGTCGCTAAAAGCCCTCCTCGTCCTGTTTGTAGAGCCATAAACCGCAGGCGCCAGAGATTCAGAAAAATTCATCTTCCCCGATCTCACAAAAGTCAGCGTCACGGTCAACAGCGCGGCCAACAAACTTTACAGCGATGGCATCGAAGGCAAGGACATGTGGGAAGAGGCCCGCAACCTGTTTGTGAAAGAAAAAAATAAAACGGAGCACATGGATATTATGAAGTTTTACACTGGTGATAAGTTCGGGCTTGTGATTGATATGCGCAGCATGGCATCCCAAGACATGCACGGCAGCGGCACGCAGATTGTGAACACTACGGACGGGATCCAGCTGGAAATTGAGCGGAAAGCCGAAGGCTCAGGCGACGTGAAATGCCACATATTCGTAATCTCCGACTCCCAGTTCAATCTTATGGACAGACAGCTGGAATCTGTACAGGATTAATATGGACGCGAGCAAGATACCCTTCAACGCTCTCATCGTCGGGCCCACTAATTCGGGCAAATCGAGGTTCGTTGTGGACCAGCTCTACGGCCCTTTCCGCGGAAAGTTCGACTACATCGTTCTCATCTGCCCGACGTTCACGCACAACAAGACCTACCACCGGCTTGGCGAAAACGATCCGAGAATGGATGTGATAGTCTGCGAGCAGCACGACGTGGAAAGGTGGTTGAAGCTCGTGAGATGGCTTTCCGAGGGCACAAACACGCTCATAATCCTCGACGACTGCGCGGCCTCCAAAGACGTGAAAGGGCGCACAGGCGAGCTGGTGAATCTCGCCTTTTCCGCGTGGCATATGGGCATCAATGTGTGGGCGCTGACCCAGAAGTTGACTGGAATAACAGCTTCCTTCCGTGAAAACGTGGCTGCGATCGTACTCTTTTACACCCCCTCGGCCAGGACAACGAAAACCATCTTCAACGATTACGCCGGCGAGCTCTTCCCCGATGAGTACAGAGGATTGATTTCAAAGCTGGAAGAACGAAAGTTCTCTTATCTTAGGTTCGCGCTTTGCCACCCGTACGGTGTAAAGTTATTTCAATAAAAAAATGCGAGCTGTATATAGCCTTGCACAATGTCTGCAGAAGACGTGTTTGCAGATGTTATGAACCTTATGGAAACGGAGCCTGCGCCGTCGAGTGGTCTCGCAGGCGGCCTTGTTCCAACCGCCCCCGACATTCCTGCTCTTCGCGAGCAGCTGGCCGTGCTCGTGTCCACAGGCAAAGCCAAAAAGGCTATCGGGGTGCAGCTGACCCACGAGCAGGTGAAGCGCCTGAGCGACACAGAGGTCGAGAAGTACATCAAACGCTACGAGACATACGTGGGCTCCAAGACGACAGAAAGCCTGATCGACAGCTTCAGTTTTCTTGCTACCAAAGCGGTAGGAATGGCCGTAAAAATCAAAGACATCGAGGCTTAACAAAAAAGAGCTCCGAGACGACTACATCTTGAACAAAGAGCTCTCCAATCTGGCCGGCAACCTGGCTTTGAAGTGCGGCAGGTTTCTTGCCGTGGCCAACGCGATGTTCATCACAACCAAACATGTCGATTTCAGTCCACAGTTGCCGGAGATGAGACAACCTTCTCGTGACGAACAGGGTTATGCTCTTGAGTGCATTGATGAAACGCCCGGCTCAGCAACTGCAGAATAAATGGTCACCATTCATCAACAAATGCTGAGGTCTTGCTGACAATTCTTAACAATTAAACTTTTTTCATTTACTTATAATACGGTTCGCTTCAATGTCAACCGGACAATCCGAGAGCGCACCTTCCGCCGTCACTGAGACCAAGGCAGCACCTTCTGCTGTCACTGCGCCTCAGGTAGAGACTAAGGCAGCGCCTGCCGCCGATACCACACGGCAAGCGTGAAGAGCTCATGGCAATGGCCAAGCCCGTGTTCGACAAATTTAAAACGCCGAAGCCCGCTCCTGAGCCCGCTCCTGAGCCCGCGAGTGTCGAGCCAAAACCTGCTCTCGATACACGGCCAAGAGGATTAAAAAAATGATTTAAATGTTTGCGCGTGATTCATATCTCACGATGCCGATCCCAAGCATTACGCAGGTTTTCATCTATACAGCAGCAATCGGAGGGATTACACTTTTTTGGACCAATTTTACCGTCAAGACTTGCAGGATGGTGAGCCGTCTTACCGACGAAATGTTTGTTGAAGAGGGATAATTCGCGGAAGAAGAAGAGGCGTTGTGTGCCAAGTGCGCGGGGAAAACAGATTAATTTTGTTTTAAACTTTTGCTCTTTCCTTATATCAAGTGCGCCATGTCAGACAACAAGCTTGTCAAGACCGTCATTGATGCCGCAACTCTCACTGGATTAGCCATGGGCATCGGCTGGGCCGCGAAAAAGGTTGTGAAAGAGAATTTCACTTCCGATCCCAGCAGCAGCTTCATGAATTACATGAAGTTCACCGTCGTCGTGGCGGGCAGCATTGCGCTAAAAGGGTACCTTGAGGACCAGAAAATCCTCCCCGCCAGCATTTGAAAAAATCTTCCGATAATATATACCATGGCGAGCATCGCTATCATGATTGGCGGGGCTGTGTTGAACGCCACGGCTTTTATCGGCGGCAATTATCTGGCGAGGGCGCTTGGCGGGGGCGGCAAGCTGCGCTTGAAGAAAAGAAGCGCCACGACAAAGCTCTCGAAGATTATCAAGCCACTTACGCCAAATACACGTGCGACCGAACACATCTTCTCGACTGGATCGCCACCAACACGCAAACAAAAGAGCAAGCCAAGTAGAACATGACCAAAACGGACAACGCCTTCAAACTCTACAACCAGGCGCATCCTGACGAACAGATGATGCGCCCCAAGGAGCTGAAGTTCTCAGATTTCTATTAGCCGAGCGAGCAGCAGAAAAACGGTGAACTCGCGTTCGTGGGCGCCGGGTCGCTCGCTCTGGGCTACGTGGCCTTCCGGTTCCTTTAAACTTTTTTACGCCTTACTTATATGGATGCGAAACTCGCAAAGATTTACTACAGCCCCGGGAGCTACTGGAAAGGCATAGCCGCGATCAAAAAATTGGCCGAGGCTGCCAAGGTACCTGAAGAAGCCGCAAAAAAGTGGCTGATCAGGCAAGCGCTCTGGCAGATATACCTCCCCGCGCCCAAGCGGATTCCTCGGCCGAAATTCGACGTTCCCACACCCAACAGGGTCCATCAGGCTGACCTTCTTTTTCTGCCGCACGACAAGCTCCCTCGCGGCCGCAAAGTTTTCAAATACGCACTGACCATTGTCGACGTCGCCAGCCGCTTCAAAGAGGCCGAACCCCTGACTTCGAAAAATTCTGATGAGGTCACCCTGGCCTTTCAGAAGATTTACAAGCGCTCGCCTCTTGAATGGCCCGAAATGCTGCAGGTTGACCCCGGGCACGAATTCATGGGCGCCGTCACCAAAGAGGTGGACAAGCACAAAACCTTTATCCGGCACGGGCGCATTAACATTCACCACGACCAGGCCATTGTCAAACGTTTCAACCGCACTCTGGCTGAGCGCTTGTTCGGGCACCAGTACGCCGAAGAGATGCTTCTCCCTGAGGGCAAGCGGTCCATTGCCTGGGTGAAAAGACTTCCTGAAGTTGTTTTGGCTCTGAACAACGAGGTCACAAGCCTTATCGGCAGGAAACCCGCCGTCGCCATCAAAGAAAAAGCTTTTTACGCCAGGCCGTTGACACCTTACACGAGGCCTGTTGGAAAAAGCGAAAAAATCCTCCCCTCTCTTGTCCAAGTTCGTTATCTCTACCAGCCCAGCAAGCTTGAAGGGGGCGTGAAAAGGGCCACGGATCCAATCTGGTCTTTGAAAGTTTTCGGCATTGAAAGGTCTTTTTCCAAACCGGATCAGCCCGTTCTCTACTATCTGCACGACGGGCCCAAGTGCGGCTTCGTGCGCGAAGAGCTGCTGGTTGTTCCTCCGAACACACAATTACCCCCAGAGCAACTTTGAAACCTCGGCCTCCAACCCTCTAAGTTCGTCATCTGGTAATGTTGACAAGATATCCATGCAGGTGTATCCGTAAGCTTTTGTATGGATACCGTCATCATCAATCCATCGCTTTGAATCAAATGGCGAAAGCGAAATTTTGTTAAGATGCATACCGTAGATCTCGTGACCCTCGCTTCGAAGAATATTCATTCCATGCCATTGCTGCTTCCCACCGAAAAGCGTTTCCTTGTACTGTTCATGCGTTATTTGTTTCTTGACACCGTTCTTTTTCACACCCTTCGCTTTTTTGATATTTTTTTCGTCCGCCTTCAAGATGGAGTACATTTTCGGTCTAAGACCAACGTACTCTGCGATGGGAGTTCCTGCACATTCGTCTTTCATCTTGCCCAAGACCTTTTTGTTCTTGTTTGAGTGGAGTGGATGCTCATTCGGGTAGTTGCTTGTGTCGTAAAGGTTCATGTTGTTTTTCATGTCTTCGTAGACGTCTTCTGTTTCGATTATAATCAAAAGGCTGTCGGTGTCCGTGTACAAGAGCTCGACTTTTGAGCCGTACTTCTTTTTTAGCTCGTTGTAAAAGAAGTCGTACATCAGGATCTTGCTGTTGTCAAGGATCGTCATCCCCGTGTAGACCGGCTTGTTTAGAAGCAGCTTGCTTTTTCGCATGTCAATCCCCGCCATGTCGTTTGAGAATAAAAGATGCCTTGAGTACAAAGGGCTGGCGATCAATTTCCTTATTTTGCCCGTCTCGTTGCTGCGCACTATTCTTATGTCAACGCGGTTGCGCAGGTTTTCCATGGTTTTGCCGAAAACGGAGTTGTTCATTAGCTTGTAAAAGTTCTTTTCAAAGTCGCTCTTCGCTTTCTTCCTAAACTGTGTGTTCATCCGGATGTACGGCTCCATCCAGCGTTCTTGTTCGAACTCCAGCACCCTGTGCACACGCTTCAGTTTCATTCCCTGCTTCAGATAAAACTGCAAGTTCCTGTAATGCACAACGTAGTTCTTTTTGTCTTGAAGCGTCAGCAGCAGCTTCTTGCTGTCCGGGGGTTTCAAGTCCAGGTCTTTCATCAGCCCCTTTTGGTAGTCCGACATCCACTCCTTTTTTACGGCTTTTTTCTCCGGCGCCAGGGGATAGCTGTTGTGCTCCTCGTGAAGTTCTGGCGGGTATTCGAGATCCACGTCGAGAATGCACCCCTTCTTTGCGTTTTCTTTCATCCCAAGAATCTCCTCCTCTGTGGGCAGCTCGCTTTTCCACTTGAAGCCTCTTATCGGGAGAGGCAAACTCATCGCCCATCCGTAAAGATTGTTTGCGTCGAGATAGAGGAGGTATTTTTTTGGCTTGCTGGGGTCGTAGCCCGGTACTTGCGGGTTGTTTGCCTTGGCGAACCTGTTGCTCACCATAGAGATTCCACCCCGCATCCCCCTTTCTACGAAGAGGTGCTTTTCGTAGTCTGTGAAGAGCTCAAGCTCGACCCCAGTCTTTTTCAAGAGCGCGTCCCAGGAGAGGCCTGGCGACGTGAAATAGTGCGCCGGATCCAGCCCGTACTGATCAAGGCACAGTTTTCGGAAGTTCTCAAACACATCCGCCAGCAGCGCGACGTCAGTTTTCACGTAAAGGTCGTGGTAATCGCCCAGCGTTTTGCATCCAAAAGCCCCCCAGACGGCCTGCGCGTGCGCGTACTCTTCGTCTGTTATGTGCTCGTCGTTCAGCTTGCTGTAAAACTTCTCTTTGTCCGGAAGCCTTGTCTCGCTGAATCTTTCCCTTGAGTCCATGTACTCGTAAGGATAGATCCTTTTTTGTAAAGCAGGTCGCTGCCTTTCGAAATCGTTGAAGTTATTTTCAAAGCCTCCTTCGGTGTTGCTCTTACAAGTGAATCAAGGCTCCCTTGCAAAAAGTTCAAGCTGTCGATGAAACGAAGATTACCGACCGAGAATGTGATGTATTTCTCCATGTTGTTGGCGACACATTTCACCTCTTTCTCCAGCTTCGACATCGCTTGCATCAAGTGGTGCGCGTCGTAGCCCCTCAGGTTGTGGAATACGACTGGTATTGGGTCCGTCTTGGGGTTAATTCGCAACTTTTTGTTACATTCGCTGTGCGCGGCTCCGCGGAACCTTCCCGTTATGTGGCAATGGTCCTTTACTGCGTCTCTGAAGTTTTTCTGAAGTAAAGGGTTTCCACAGTACTTGCAGTTTTCCTGTGATCCGGCTTCCAACTTGTCTTTTTCATCTTAAAGCCTTTTCAGCCTTTGAAATCCCCACTTCTCCTTCTCTTTCTGTGCCATGTAGAAACAGTTTTTGTGGCCTTGCCCCCAGTAAACCCATTTTTCTCTTGCGCCTTCTTCATCCGGTTCTTCTTCAAAGTTCCAGACAGGCAAAGAATCCATGAATTCGTCTTTTATCAGAGCTTTGTTGCACACGTGGCAATCGGCCGCTTTCTTGAAGTCTTCCCAGTCCTTCCACGTCATTTCAATCGGCTTTGGTGTGGCCAAACTCTCTCTTATTTTCTCTTCCTCCTGCATAATGGCTCCTAAAAACTCCCCAACCGCATTTTCACCCCTGTAAGTGTTGGAACCTACCGCTTCACCATCGCTTCTCACAACAAGGTAAGAATAGCCGCATGCCTCGTGCCTTTCGGTCTTCTCTGTGTAGCTTGCTTGCGTTCTCTCACGCTCACAGCCATGAATCTTTCTGACAAGAGCCTCAAAATCCGCGTAAATAGTGAAGGGCATCTTCATCTGTTTTTTGAAGTTTTCGAAGGAAAGGGTGTTTTCCCCCTCTTTCGGCATCACAATCCTTGTCGGCCTGCCGTTCACACCGTTGCAATGTTTTTTGTGTTCCATCAGCAAGTCTGCTCTTGAGAAACCGGTCAAGCACAGCATGCAAAAGTGCTTTGCGTCTCTGTGCTTTGTCTGATCGAAAAGCAAAGCGCTTTCTCTTTTTACGAAACAGTAATGCTGAAGTTCCCCTTTCTCAATTAACATCAAGTTTATCCGCGGCACGTTCGCTTGTTTTCGGCTTATCCGGTGCACAATCGCACAATCGTTTTCCCAGCCAAATACGTTTATTGCGAGTTTCGGGTTTTGTGCCTCGAGCTTTTCTATTTGTTTTACCGGCGTCGGAAATCGATTCCTGCGTAGTTGATACCGTCATTTACCGGATATTTGCTTGGTCTTTGCGGGTCTTTCCCGTTTTTCGGAGGGAATAAAGCGGCTCTGAGTGCCCACTTCAAACATTCGTTGTCTTTGTTTTTTACGTTGATTATTGCCTTCTTTTTCGCCAGTTTTGCTGGAAGTGGCAAATAGGTCCCTCCGCGAAGTGGCTGGTAGCGCGCAACATTCACGTACGCGACCTGTATCCCTTCAGCCGCCCAGCCTGATCCCATCTCGGACCAGTGTTCTATTTCTCCTTTTGCGTTTTCAATGAATTCTTCAAATTTTTGTTTTATCAGGTCTTCATCGTTCTTTTTGAAAACGTGCGGTTCATCGTCTTTGAAATAATGCTCCATAAATTGCGTTTGGTCGTCTCTTTCTATTGAGAACTTCACTTGTAACCCGAAACTTACTTTAACGCTATTTAACCTTAGGGTTTCTTGCTCGACCAAATCGGTGATCTTTTCTTTGTTTTCTCTTGCGAACCTCAAAAGATCTTTATTGTTTGGGTTTCTTTCGGATACACCCATTCTCCACACACGGAGCCATTCTTGGAAATTGTTTTGGGATATTTGAAACCCGTCGTATAATGCGTGAACCTCGGGTGTCAACGGCTCTGGAAGGTTTGTTCTTTCCTCCCTCGGTATTTGGCCGTAGAACCTTTGCCGAACATCGGACGAGTATCTTGCGGCAGCCATGTCGGCGCAGTATGCACTGAGCGTGCACTTCTCCAATAGGGAAATTTTCTGGCGCACTTTTGAAGGGCACACCCGCGCATATTGATTACAGACGTTGCAGCTTCGATGGACCCGCTTTTTCGCCAAATTTTACTAAAACGCAGCCACGGCTCTGGCGCACAGCTCACACGGCTCTGGTGCGGCGCTCGCCGATCTGGCGCAGCGCTCGCGGATCTGGCGCACACACAGCTCACACGGCTCTGGCGCAGCGCTCACACACATACACACACACACATGTAAAGTAGGGGTTCTGGCCGCAAGTGAACGCACACAGTGGAAGCGTAACGCAACTCCGAATCTTTAGATGAGGAGTTGCGTTACGCTTTCACTGTGTGCGTTCACTTGCGGCCAGAACCCCCACTTTACATGTGTGTTCAATCTTTCGTACTTAATTTTGCAGTAAATCGCGGAATAGAAGTTTCTAAGTTTATTTAGACTTAGTGGTAGTTATATGTTGAAAGGATTTTTAAATCTTCTCAACGTCTATTAATTATTCGTAAACTTTGTAGTTGTCGAAGGAAACATTGTCGGTATGTAATTGTTTTATTTTTCTCAAAGGTTTAGTAATATAACTCAGTCGCGGGTCATTAGTTAATAATCTAGTTCCACATATTGTGAATATCCCGGTAATTCAACATCTCCAGACTTAGATATAGCGGAGGTAATGAGACGAACAGCTACGAACTTAGCGTGTACGTGTACTCTGTTGTTAATTGTACCGAAAGATTTGCACTGTAATATTTATCTTTATTGGTTTTTGTCTGTTGTAGTATTACAAAATAAATTGACTTTATCATCTTACAAACTTGTGTCAGTTTACTGAAAACCATGCTTACAAGGCTCTTTTGCAGATGCCGTACAAATGACGAGTATCGGACAAGAAAATTTTCAATCTTGGAAGGAAGGCAAAAATTGATGTGGAACACCGCCACCTCCCCGCTACCACCAATAACTAGCATTTCTTTTACACTTATAGCAAGAGTTTGGTGCACCCATCCTTGTGGTACATTAGCATCTAATACGCATGCGTACCAGGTGAGTGTCCCAGGTAGGAGAAACCTAATGGACTGTATGTCGTGACTGTAAGTAACTGATAACTTCGTGTCGGTTTAAACCGAAGTTCAAACTTCGGGTTTCCCGACACGGAGGCATCAGTTACTTGTAAGTCGTGACTGTAGGTAACTAATAACTTCGTGTCGGGTAACCCGAAAAAACTTCGGATTCCCCAACACGAAGTTATCGGTTAGTTACAGTCACGACTTACAAGTAACTGATTCCTCCGTGTCGGGAAACCTGAAGCTTGAACTTCGGTTTAAACTTTCGGTTATTCAACACGATGGTATCGGCTACTTACAGTCACGACGTACAGTATATCAGGTTTCTTGTACGTGAGACACTCCCTAGTACGCATGCGTATTAGAGGATACTGTACCACAAGGATGGGTGAACGAAACTCTCGCTATAAGTATAAAAGAAATGCTAGTTAGTGGTGGTGGTGGGGAGGTGGCGGTGTTCCACATCAATTTTTGCTTTCTTTCCAAGGTTGACAATTTTTCTTTGGCCACTTCTTAAAACTGGTCATTTTCAAGGCATCTGACTTTACATATACAAACGTTTCCCGCCAAAAGACTTAGAAAAAATTTTACTATAAAATATGATACCAAACGCGCATGCGTACGTGCAAAGTTGTACCACAAGGACGAGAGCTCTAAACTCTCGCTATAAGTGTAAAAGAAATGCTAATTAGTGGTGGCTGGCGGGGAGGTGTCGGTGTTCCACATCAATTTTTGCTTTCCTTCCAAGGTTGAAAATTTTCCTGCCTGGTACTCATCTTTTTCAGGGCATCTCCAAGGTTGACTTTTTTCTTTCGCCTTTCCCCACATTGACCATTTCAAAGGCATCTGAAATAAAAGAGAACGTGACTTAAAACTTACAAATATTTCCCACCAATTAAGAGACTTAGAATATTATTCCAAAATAACATGATCGTAACAACTTAGTTAGAAGCTACTTAGACTTACACAATACCTTCTATGACTTACACTTAAAACAATACCTCCGAATTTTAGATGTACTTGTACTTGATGTACCAAAACCGGCACAATCAAAACCGACTGTAGCGAGACACGTTTTTTCACTTGAACTTCCATACTCATTGCGCGATTTCTCAGAAAGAATAGTTTCTTTCACATGTAAATCTGCATGTAGCTGTCCCTAAACCGGCACGATTCAAATCTATCGTAGCGATTCACGTTTGAAAGGTACTGTTGACGTCTAATCAAGTTAAAGGCCAAATATGCAACAAAAGGTTTCAACCGTTTAAAACCTGTCTAGTTCTGTACCTAAAATTCCTTACACACTCGTAAACTTTTTTTGTTGAATGCCTTGATATGAACGAGATAAGATTACGTATAGCAAATATATAAACAATACGACTTACCAGAGTTTGCCCATCGCGTTCACAGGATTCTTTCGATTGCGTGCATGATGTCCTTGAAAGCCATCTTCTCAAACTTTGAAGCTGCTCGCTGAGGAAACAAAAAGTAGTTAAAAGAAGTTACTCTTATCCGACTGTCACTGTTAACTTTCCGTATAAATTAAAATAAAAGGCAAGAATAAACGCAAATAAGATGCAAATTGTGCCGTTCTTCCGTTCTGCGATAAACACATCACGCTTTTTTTTCACAAGGCAATAAGCTATTTTTTAAAATATATATACATATATTTTCCAAAGCGTAAATAATCAGCTCCCCTTTAACCTTTTTTAACGACCAACAGTGATTACGAAAATTGGATATAACTATCCCAGAACGCTGCGATAACTGTAAACATGACAAATTTATAATTATTTGCTTGTTCCACGTTTTAATACTTCAAAGCTGAGGATCATAAATTTTACGTTTGTATCTCTAGCGAGACAAAATTTCCCCCCAAAACAAAACAGAAACAATTAACCACCAAAGTATTACATTGTGTGCGCTGTTTAGGTACGTCACGCTGACTATTAGTGCGCGCCACTCGTATGCTTATGTAGTCAAGTTTTCCGCGCGAAGTTATGTCAAGTCGAGTTGGCGCAGTGGTCAGGTGCGCGCCTCTCGCTCCGGGACTAGACAGAGTCGAGGGTTCGACTCCCGGTCCTGGCGCACAATAGTACTTTTTTTCCTTTTTAAAACCAGAAATTAATTGAACAAACCTTCCTCGTGTGCCGATTTTTAAGAAATCAATTTTTTACCGATCGCTTACATTGAAGGAAAAAGAGCAAAGAATTTATCGTAATGTGTGATTTGCGTTCGACCATTAAAAAACCGATACTTTTTACACGGATGGAAAAGGACGCCAATATGACTTCTCCTGGCCAAACGAACTTGCTTCATGGTTCCAAAACTTTTATAGCTCGATGTATTCGATATTCTTACACTAAATACGCAGTAAAGTTCAGCCAATGTCGCAATGTCGCAATGACCGGTTTCGTTATTCTTAGTAGTGAAATTTCTCTGCCGTTTTGCAACTTGAATTATGCAGAGGTAAAGTTAAATAAAAAATCTCAAAAAAGCTTTCAAGGTTGGTTCATGCACGCTTCCTACAAAATCAATAAAATGGCGGTTCCGCCGCCAAAAATCACTCGCGCGCGAATCCCGCCAGCCACACGTTACATATGGTTCTGAGGTTCTAAAACAGAACACTGTACTCCGGTCTACACAGTAGCATTGGCATGTTATTTTGAAAATTCTCAAACTAAATTGCAATTTCAACCAACACTGACTAAATCGGATCTCGATCGCTGTCACAACCAAACCAAACACCGTTGAAGTATAATGAACGTACAGTAGAACCACAAGTACGCATATTGGACCTATTCGTAGCTGTTTAAGATATCTAAGGGGGCTCACCTGTATTCTAGCGAAACCAATTATTATCACGTTCAACATCTTTGTTAAGTTGAACACCTTTGGTTTTTAAACCTGTGGAGGGTAAGAACATTATTTGAACAGTGTTTCCTTTTCATTTGGCGGGTTGGTACTAACGCTAGCTCAATTCAATCAATTTGTATCATGCTGATGTAGACAGTCTAACTTCAAAACCAGGCAAGTTTCTATTTTGAACTGTTTTGATGTGAAAACCACACTATACTAAGGACACAGAAACACAGGGGCCAGAGAAAAAAATATACTTGGAGAACCCAACCCACACCCATCTCTCTGCATTTCTCTCTAACAAAATTTCTCGCCAACAAAAATATCATTCTAATAGTATAAGATTGGTAACAAGACAATTTACAGCATCTTCGGATAATGCAAAGAAGACAATCAACCAAACAATTTTCTTACAACCATTGTGCAAGTATTTTATTTTCTTTTAGATGTGCGTGCAGTTTCGATCATAAAACCTACACTGTACAGGTAACAACCCGTTTCTGGCATAGGGTTAGGCTTATAAGGGAGAGACCCCTGGGTTTGCCAGACAACTTTGGCTGAGTGACACATTTTTCAAGGAGTAGATCTCTTGCTACCCTGATGTGACATCATATCTCGAAATCGGACTCAAACCTGCATTGATAATTAGTCTGAAATCTCTCTTAATTATTTACCGAGATTTTTTCCCATTAAAACAGCAAGCAGGTGACTGTTTTCGTCCCATTAACTGATTCTGGCTGCAGAATTTTGTCACAGATTTTAAATCCGGTAAACTTGGGTTAGTTAAACGCGCTGACTGAGGTAACATTCAGCATAGCTGATCAAATAATCAAATCCACAGTAAATGTTAGCAACATAACTTACCTGAGTTTGTCTCTCATGTTAACAAAAAATGTGAGAGGAACTTTGTCAACGGTGTAAAAGATGCTTCGGAAAGTCACCTTGAACATTTGAAACCAGCCACCGTTGATACCTAAAGGAAAAAGATAAGAACCTTTATTTAAGTGTCAAAAACAAAAAATGTTTTACCTTTACTCCACTTCCCTATCAAATTTTGTACTAGTTGTCGTCTTATAATAAAAGACCAAGAATAAACACAAATAAGATGCAAATTGTTTAACGTAAACACATCTACTATGATAATTGTTTGTGTTGCACTACAGCAATTTAACTGACTACAATAAACTGATTTTAAATAAACAGTTCTGAAGCGCGAACTAATAATCAATGCCACGTTGACTTTTCTGAAAGTCACTAAATAAAATTTGCCTTAAATTCAGTAGACAATTACAAATATATAATTGTCTGTGCCATGATTTACACACACGTCATGTTCTTCAAAAGCTGGGTTCATAAATTTATTGTCCCAAGATAGAATTGTACAAAAAGAAAAATATATAACATTTGAAATATACAGTATGATGTGTGCTATGATCGAATAGCTGTATTTTTTAGTTATCTGACTCGATGATTGGCTGTCAGGTATACAATGCATTCTGATTGAATAGTGTAGCCAATCGTTTTGCAGATACCCCAACTGATTCTTTGTTTTTTGTAATGCCTTTTACGAGCAAAGTAAAATTTCTTGCACAGTTGCATCCAAAACAGAACATTGTGTGTAGATCCACAGGACAGATTACAATTTCAATGAATGGTAACCCCAAATTTGGATCTCTAACAACCCCTCACTTCTTTTCTCATTCTTTCCCCGCTTTTTCTTTTTTTATTTTATTCACTATTTCCTAACTTTCTATTTTTTTATTTAATAATAATAATAATAATAAGCAAGCATTACGTGAGGACGATAATAATAATAATAATAATGATGATGATGATGATGACAATAATAATAATAATAAAACATTTGTAACTATTGATAGACTGGCCTGCCTAGACTAGCGCTAGCTATCCGTGGGCCAGTCCAACTGTAAAATGCACATTAAGAAATGAAAAATGATTGATTGAATTATAACCAAACCGAATGTGGGTAAAGCGCAAGTGATTAAGACCAGTTCCATTTGTACGCCTAGCAGACCTATTTCAAGACAATCTGAAGTTTCCAAATGAGACTACCTGTATTCTGGTGAAACGAATGAAAGATTGTCATGTTCAACATCCTTGGTTGTAAGGTTGAATACCTTTGGTCTTAAAATCCTGTGGAGGTTAAACATTTTATTCGAAGCCTATTAATTAATCAATAAAATTTAATTGTTAATATTAATGATAATAAATTATCATAAATTCTAATCATTATTTAATTAGTAATTTTCTCCTCAGCTTGCAAGTCAACACCAGCCATTTATTTGCCAGAAAATATATAATAAGTAATCAAAACAGTGAATAAAATTGATTTAATACTTGGCAAAATCCTACTCAAAATAGTACATAATTATACTAAGTGAACTGAGTAGTCACATAAGTTTTCAAATTTTACCTGGGTTGTAAAACTGAAGTCAGAAAAAAAATAAATAGGTAAGTTAATTAAAAAGAAAAGAGAAAACTAAAACTTTCTCAAGATCAGTTTCAATAATGCAAAAAGTTGAAATTCAAATCAGAGCAAGTCTATTAGACATTTTTGAACTGTTCTTTTGTAGTATCAGTTTCTTTTACAGACAGGGAAACAAAGGCACCAGACAAAGGCACCATGAAATCAACTCCTATACAGGTCAGTTCTTACACCAATCTCGTGTGGAGTTCAAGATCAATTTTGTCTTGTACTGACAATTTGTTTGTAGGACCAGTCTATGCTTCACAGATCAAGAAACTCAGAGAGAGGCTTTTTGGTGGAACCAGCTCCCTTGTGGGCCAGTTCTTACACCCATCTCCTGTACAAAGCTTGAGATCCATTCAGCACATGCAGAAAGTTCAATTGTTCCTAAACAAGTTTTTTTTTTATCTTGTCCTGGCAATTTGGATATGGGACCAGTCTATGCTTCACAGATCAAGAAACTCAGAAAGAGATTTTTGGTGGAACCAGCTCCCTTGTGGGCCAGTTCTTACACCCATCTCCTGTACAAAGCTCAAGATCTATTCAGCAAATGAAAAAAGTCCAATGGTTCCTAAACAAGTCTTTTTTTTATCTTGTGCTGGCAATTTGGATGTGGCACCAGTCTATGCTTCACAGATCAAGAAACTCAGGAAGAGATTTTTGGTGGAACCAGCTCCCTGGTGGGCCAGTTCTTACACCCATCTCCTGTACAAAGCTCAAGATCCATTCAGTGCATGAAGACAGTCCAATTGTTCCTAAACAGGCATTTTCTAATCTTGTGCTTGCAATTTGGATGATGGACCAGTCTATGCTTCACAGATCAAGAAACTCTGGAAGAGATTTTTGGTGGAACCAGCTCCCTTGTGGGCCAGTTCTTACACCCATCTCCTGTACAAAGCTCAAGATCCATTCAGTGCATGAACACAGTCAAATTGGTCCTAATCTTGTGCTTGCAATGTGGATGAAGGACCAGTCTATGCTTCACAGATTAAGAAACTCAGAGAGAGGTTTTTTGCTGGAACCAGCTCCCTTGTGGGCCAGTTCTTACACCCATCTCCTGTACAAAGCTCAAGATCCGTTTAGTGCATGAACACAGTCAAATTGGTCCTAAACAGGTGTTTTTTTAATCTTGTGCTTGCAATGTGGATGAAGGACCAGTCTATGCTTCACAGATCAAGAAACCCAGGAAGAGATTTTTGGTGGAAAGAGCTCCCTTGTGGTCCAGTTCTTACACCCATCTCCTGTACAAAGCTCAAGAGCCATTCAGCGCATGAAGAAAGTCCAATTGTTCCTAAACAATTTTTTTTTATCTTGTACCGGCAATTTAGATGTGGGACCAGGCTATGCTTCACAGATCAAGAAACTCAGAAAGAGATTTTTAGTGGAACCAGCTCCCTTGTGGGCCATTTCTAATACACCCATCTCCTGTACAAAGCTCAAGATCTATTCAGCACATGAAGAAAGTCCAATTGTTCCTAAACAAGTCTTTTTTTTATCTTGTGCTGGCAATGTGGATGAAGGACCAGTCTACGCTTCACAGATCAAGAAACTCAGGAAGAGATTTTTGGTGGAACTACCTCCGGTGTGTGCCAGTTCTTACTCCCATCTCCTGTACAAAGCTCAAGATCCATTCACTGCATGAAGACAGTCCAATTGTTCCTCAACAGGTGTTTTCTAATCTTGCGCTTGCAATTTGGATGAAGGACCAGTCTATTCTTCACAGTTCAAGAAACACAGAAAGATATTTTTGGGTGGAACCAGCTCCCTTGTGGGGCAGTTTTTACACCCATCTCCTGTGCAAATCAATTTTACGTTGCACTACTGTAGATCAAGAAACTGATAAACTTTTTGGTGGAACTGACCATATCCATATTTGTGTGTCCCTTATTTAACTTTTTAAAAAAATTGTCTTATATTGATGGATAAATCTAATTTTCATTGCCCCCTAATCTATTGAATAACTTTAACTACATGTAGTAAACAATAATATTAATGAAATAGCCTCTGTCAGAAATGAAGGAATGAAATTTTCTAAGTCAGTTAATTAATAGTCACAGAGCCCGACCATAGCCATTCTGGGTTGACAACTTCACAATATTTAATTATTAATTTAAAGGCTGCAGTAATGTAGTTTTTGTGATATACAGAATAAAGTTGGGCAAATACTTAATACCTGAAAACAATTCTGTGTTTCTTGGTATCTGGTCATGATCAGGGAGAACATTATCACTTGGACTCTTTTCTCCTGATGGAAGGAAACAAGTGAAAGATATTTATAAGCTAGATAATATTAAATTACCTCAATGGAATAAGTGTATACATCTACCATATAGGCTTAACATGTTAAATCCACTGTTAAATGCATCACAAATTGATGAGCTTGAGAAAGGTGCAGGGTGTCCAGCAGCATAGTTGTTCAGAAAAATAGGAAAATAGGAAACTGCAATTGAAAAAATACGAAAAAATAGGAACTTTCCTTCAAAAAATTAGGAAAAGAATAGGAGAATCATAATTGATGGACAAAGATAACCTCCCTACACCCCATCAGCTACCCCAATCGACCACTTTAGTTCATTGACAGTGATATACATTTGTACATACAGTGTGATAATGTAAGCATTTTGAATTTTAAAGTTATTCTTCTTCGTTGCTCTCATTGTGATAACAACATCAGTTTGCATAACATTTATATTATAAATCTAAATCAATTGAAGAGCAATCGGCAATCAGTTGTGAAATTGACATTTGAATATCATGTTTTCCTAGAAACAAGACTAGTGATACTACACTGAATTCATCAATCCAAATTCCCTGATTTTAACTGTAACTGAACTACTCAGGCTTCACCTTGTTCAGAAACTACGCTGTCTTTTCAAAACTTCAACATCAACCCAGCACACAATAGCAAACACAAATCCTAAGAGAAGTTTTAAAACGACACTTCCCTCTTGACTTGACATAAAACAACAGCTCACCCTTAATTTGACTTTAACAAGACAGTTCACCCTTAATTTGGTTTTCTTTTATTTGATGAACATCAACTTCCTCACATGAGCATCTTCCAGGTTCAAATATGATCACACAAGTGAGCAAGAGTTCAGCATGAGGACATACATTGGATAATTAACCAAATAGCAGGTTGAAATCCTCATCAGCTATTAGAGTGCTCAATAGTTTAACTAGAGACACATCAGACTTAATGACAAAGATATAGAAATCATATATGATGCTCATTTCGAAACGAAACATAGAGAAGTGCAACTGAGCTTAGTGAGCATTATATGGAGCCTGAAGGACCAGAACGTTGAGTACAACATTAAATGGCGTAAGATGAAGGAGAGCAGATCTTATTCGAACACTATAAAGAAATGTAATTTGAGTTTGTGGGAGAAATATTTCATTTTATGTAAACCCAAAGTGTCAACCCTAAACAACAGAAATGAGCCAATATCTTGCTGTAGACATTCTAGGAATTTTTTGCTGACAAATATCATCACCTTATTAGCCATAGCATCTCACTTGATGCGCCACGTACC
This sequence comes from Orbicella faveolata, assembly GCF_042242905.1. Lineage (NCBI taxonomy): Eukaryota > Metazoa > Cnidaria > Anthozoa > Scleractinia > Merulinidae > Orbicella > Orbicella faveolata. The sequence continues at coordinate 122,723 of NW_028301542.1, read as the reverse complement.
ACCCTTTTTACATATTGTTCTGTTTTTTTTTCAAATATCTTTCCCTGTAACCATTTTTTCTAGCAGTTGCCTGATGATTGCTTGTGAAGAAGCATGAAACCCTGAGTAGCAAGTAAATGTCTTAGACCAACTAATCCAGCTTTATACTTCCATTATTGGATAATTAACGTATTTTCAATGGGTTTATACAGAATATTATCTGTTGACTTCAACATAATCACATGAACCATATTGATACAGCTACATGTCGATACAATATATAACAAAGAAAATCATTGAGAAATATGGAACCAGTAAATCAGAGCGATGAACAGAAATCCAGTAAGGAACAGAGAACAAAGAAATAGTTACTGTCCCTAATATTTTTGCTAATTTAGAACATCCAAGTCATGACATTGCTTTATGCTAAATCCACATCCGAGCCTATGAAACACCAGAGGCTATTAATCCATTTTCAATTTTGCAAGACATGATGCTTAATTAGCCAAAAAAAAAAAAAAAATAGGAAAAATAGGAGGTTTCATTTTTAAAAATAGGAGAAAATAGGAATTCATCTGCTCAAAAAAGTAGGAAAAAATATGAGCTGGACACCTTGAAGGTGCCAGAGCTGAGCATGATGGCTATGATTGCTGGAGCCATAGCAAAGATTTCATTCCATTGTTAGTTACGACTGAACTGGAAAACATGGTTAATGTGTTTCACGCATGACACATATGACAAGTTAAAAAATAATAATAAGGCGTAAAATGAATGTACTATCATTTACAAATTATAAAAACAAAGCGTATTACTTTATTGATGTAGTCCTTTGCCGAAAGACAAATTTAAGAGATATTTGGCAAATACTGAAGTCTTGATCCCTTAAAAATGCTAGATCAACAGCACTGTTCACAATTTTGGACAAAAACTTGTCTTGAATTTTACACCTGCAACATACAGAAATCTCATGGTTATTAATATGGGCAGGCTTTTAGCAAGATGGGTGTCCAGGCATCCTGTGGATGGCCTCTTATTAAAGAAAATCGCTTTATTTTTCACATGTTGCCTTATAGATTGTTCATTTGAGCAGGCCCTATAGCACTTTTGGGACACCCACTTTTTAAATCTTGACCAAAAGCCTGAATGTGGGTAATATCGAGGTACAGTGTACATGTACCGTTCAAAGTTTATGTTCTTTAAACTATGCATAAATTAAAACTTAGACTGGTTTATTTGAAAGAGCTTTTAAGCTCTCCTTTAAAAATGTTGAGTACTTTCCTTGATTCGTGATTGAAAACTTCTTTCAATTGAACGAAGAAAAGGTTTGCTGTTACATGTATGCCATCCTTTCTAAGTAAGTTGTTACCAGTAGTTCAAACACTTCAGCGTGACATAAAGGGACAGGTCTGTAAGGGCGTCTAGTATTTTCCACGGTCATTTCTAGGAAAAATATATCTCACAACCTTGATCTTTACCATGAACAGCTGTGGCTAAATTTTGTTACAGTGCCTAAGAGATCAAAATAAATGACTCGCGTCTTGTTATTTGTGGATATGGAACTCCCAACAGCTGTGGGGCCCAAAGCGTAAAACCACAAAACACCAAAATTCTAGGGGGTGGGTGGAGTACCGTGAAGCCCCTTCAAAACAGAAAATCCTGGGGGTGAGGGGTCTATCTGGAAAAAAACCCTCTAAGGAGGGGGGGTGGAGGATGGTTATTTTCTGGAACCACACATTTTACCCCTCCTGGTCTGCAGTCTGCAGTCTTCATTTTACACTGACTGGTAATTTTCAAATGTTTTTTTACACATGTATACCTTGACAGTGGAGAGACTGATTATTCATGCTAATTACTTCATGAAAATCATTAATAAACATACCTGCTCTATGGTGCCAGATATTCAGTTGTCGTCCTGTACTACCATTCATTTACTCCTTATCTTATCTTTATCTGGTGATGTTCTGCTCTTCATCTGATCCAATCTTGCCTTGTGGTTTTGTTTAACTTCGTTCAGCCAAGTTATCTCGCTTGATGTCCTCTCTGTGTCCAGTCTTTCCACGTACAAGCCTTCAACATTTCGGTTATTTCTCAACGAGAGGTTTACATTTTCTTGTGTGTAACAGCCCCGGGAAAAAGCCTGTTTAGTTTACTAGAGTATTACACTCAAAAAACTTTGTTCCCTCTTGCACGTGTCTTCCGCCATCTTTGTTATCTCGACCCCACACTCACTCGGCCATAATGTCGTGTTTGTGTCACGTGATATTTTCGCCCCTAGTCTTAGCCTACAGGGGTTTGGCCACGGGGAAACTCGCTTTGGAGACGATTTGATTGGCTCAAGAGAGGATCAAGATTCACAGAGGACGTTTGAACAAGAAAAAGACCAAGTTACCGCTGCACAAAACACATTGGTTTTGAGTACAGTTCATGCTTTGGCAAGACGTCAAAACCATCTTCTCCGAAGCACGTACTTGCAAGGTTTGCTTGAAGTAAATTCTTGTCGCAGGTGTTGGTGTTTCATAACGACACTGAACGGAAGGACCAGTCAGAACTTGTTTCCAGTGGCTGAGAGCTAAGTAAAACTTCTCCGCTAGTTGAATTCTTGAACGTGATGGAATACTATCAAGCAAGAAAGACCGTGCTTGACCACATTTCAAAACACCAAGGAGAGAGTTGAAAATACTACGCGTGGCGGAGTATTTTTGACGAACTTCGAGCCAGCTCTTAAACAATCAGTTTCCACAGGTGACAACAAACTGAAAGCTCTCTGGTTTTAAGGAATGCAGTACAATGTAACTTAGACTATCCTCGATCGGGAAACCTCTTGTTAAACGGAAGGGTGATGTAAGCAGTTCCGTAGACTAGTCAGTATGAGGCAAACCAAGGCACTTGCCTCAGTCATTTTTTTTTTCTCGTTTTTGTTGTTTCTCTGTTGAAAGGGGAAATTGAAACACTGGTAAATGCCAAGGAAAAGAATTAAACCATGGACTTTGCCTCAGTCATAATTTTTTGTTTTGGCTACGGCCCTGGTGAGGCAAACCCAAGGAACGCACAGAAAAGATAAGGAGGCACAGCAGAAAAACGCTAAACGGAATACCTAAAGGAAAAGAAGACGAACTGTATAAATGGAACACAAAACGAAACACAAAACGAAACACAGAGAAGGGCTAAAGGGCAGAACTTCAGAGGCAAAATATTTAGGGAAATATATCACGTATTTAAGATATTGACAAAAAGATCTAAACAAACCAAACACCTTTTCGTGTCACGGTTTTTAATCGTACACTCACTTCATTTTCATAAAATATATTTTAATATATTTATAACTTTGTTCCTATCTGGTATAAAAAGGCAATACTATTTTTCGTTATATTACAGCCACTTCAATCTACCCATCAACTTAAAAATTACTTAGTCGCAACAGAATAACGCAAAACAGACGAGAAATGACTTGTTCCTAATGCAACGTGTGGTTCTAATCAAACGTCACCGGATTTGCTCCGTTCTAGATTTATTACCTCTTACGTTTTCCCGCGCCTACTATCAGTGACTGATAACAAGTTTTCCCGCGCTTACCATCAGTGACTGATAACAAGTTTTCGCGCGCTTAGCATCGGTGACTGGTAACACGTTTTCCCGCGCTTGCAGTCGATTACGCCTTGTTCCGGCGCTTGCCATCGGTTCAATGTTATCCCGCGCTTACAACTTGATAAATATTTTTTCTGTTCTTTGCACCAGTGACATAATTCTGCTGATTGATTGTTAACGGGAAGTACTACGTTTGCGTAAAAAAAAAGAAAGAAAATGCCTCTGTCATAACGTTTAGATACCTTTCACAATACATTTTGAACTTTAAACCCTAAAAATCAGAAACTACCACAAGGCCACAATTGAAATGTGGAAGGCTAGGCAGCCAATATCGTTTAAGATCTACGTCCTCTGACGTTAAGTTTTTTGTTTTCTATTACCTAACATAATTTTCTCGGTACTCTGAAATTGGTGGAAGAAAAAATGAATTGCAGCTAAATGCGTTTTTTTTTTCTCTAACAACAGGGGAAAACTCAACCTAGCATGCAATCAGCGTTAAATGAGCATTCTGAATCGTTCAGCTTACTCGCGAAAGTAAAATATTTAAGAAGTAACATTTGGCCAACGCCTTTACAATGTACGATGCAAGCACGAGGCGAACTTCGAGACAATTCCAAAGATTATATAAATCGGAATCGCAATCAAAACGTTCTTGAATGTTTCCACAAGGCTATGCAAAAAGAACAGGGTCATTTCTACTTAAGCGACGAAAGCTGGTTGCGATATTCTAGGGCATCTTTTCATTCTAAATCAACTCTCTAACCATGACAAATACTTTCCACTACCTTCATTAAAAATTGCCTTAAATATGACCTGATCAAAATTGTTCGATATTTTGCTGTACTTTTTCAATACAAATAACAGAAAAAGACACCATATTTTACCATCAACTTGGCAACTAAATTTCAATTTAACAGCGCGGCTATCAGCAAGAGTGATAACCTTCTGCAGAAATACTTTGTTCATTGACGAACAATTCATCGCTGTCTCTTTTAAAAGGCTGTGTTGAAACAAGCGTGACGTAATTGTAGGGGACTGAAGATCAGCGAAAGTACAATATTCTTAGTTCTATTTGTCACGCAGCATGCGTCACGTTCTTGTCACGCCACGCTATAAAAAGCTATTTTAACATATGTTTCAAGTGCGACCAGTCACAACCCCATTAACCTTGAAGCCTCACTAATGATAAGATAGAATTTCTCCTTAACATATCAATAAATAACCAATCATAAAGGGCCGAAAGAATCAAGGAATGGATAATCCATTCCGATATTCAAACAAACTCTCCCAAGTAGTTCCATAATGAACATGCAAATTCAACTGAGTAAGGAGAACTTGAGTGCCGACAGCAGGGCTTAAAGGACTGACACATCTTCATTCTCACAACTTCTCTTATAAGAAATTACGGAGAATTTACAAGTTGAAACTAGGGCTTTAAGAGCTAATCTCAATTCTCTTATGTACTACCATGATAAATAGATGGATTCTATTTAAAAAAATTCTATGTTGACTTGAAACTGCAGAAAATGGTCGAGCAGTGCAAAACAACTCATATCACATTCGAATCAACACAGCTTGACAAGATATTTCTTAGCGCTATCATGTACCACACAGAGATCAACTGTTGTTCTCAACTGGGTGATCTGTTTCCACCGGAGGGGGCACGCTGGACATGGTGCTCGGATTGCCAGCGCCCATTGTCAGGTAACCGGCCACACCAGTCCCGCCTGTCAGGTAACCAGCGGCGGGTTTCTCCGAGATAAACAGGTCGTGTTTCTGGTCTCTGTACGAGGCCCACACAGAAGAGGTCTCTAGAATCTTGTTTATCTGTAACAAAGATATATTGAGACACAAACTTAATCAACCCGATTATGTAGAAAATTCCAACTTAAATCGATGATTTCTACCGTTTTTACAGCCAGTAAAGTGTTGAATTTGCCAATCTGCAGCGGTAAAATAATTCGGTTTTCAAGCTGAGCTACATTACAACCTCGCTGTTCAGGCGCCTTGTTTGGCAGGAATTTATTTTTAGCCTAAACAAAGCCCAGTTTTTTTACACAAGCTCCATAAATGTTGGTGTCCGGTTAGAGACGGAATCAGATTTGAGAATTGTCCGGAGTTTAATGTTATGATCCGCTTTCTATTCAATAATGAGATGTCACTGTGTTTTCGTTACCTCCTCGCCGTGTGTGAGATCTCTTATCATCGCCTTCAGAGCCTTGACTATTTGTGCTTTGGTTGCGGCGGGGTTTTCCACAGTTTGTAGAGCTCCGTTTAGGAGGTTCAGAAGGTACTGAACTAATTCGAACGAAAGACCCTAAAGAGATAAAAGGAAGGAAGTTAAGATCTCTTGAATAGTCACACAAAAGGGTGATATAAACAAATCTTCTAATAATACACAGTATATCATAAACGTACAGCTCAATAGCTTTCATTTCGGTGGTGGCACAGTAAGGCTTCGCCCACAAACTCAAAAGTTAGAAGAGCTTCGTGCGGTATGATAAACAGTATCAGATAAAAGTATCACTCAATAGCTTTCAGTTGAATGGTCCCACACTAGGGTTTCATCCTTGTACAGCATAATAAACAGTACCAGATGAAAGTACTGCTCATTTCATTTGAATGGTCACACACCAGGGTTTCACCCACAGACTTTAAAGTTAGAACCACCTTGTACAGCATAATACACAGTGCCAGATGAAAGTACTGCTCAATAGCTTTCATTTGAATGGTCACACGCTAGGGTTTCATCCAGAAACTTTAAAGTTAGTACCACCTTGTACAGCATAGTAAACAGCACCACATGAAAGTACTGCTCAATAACTTTCATTTAATGCCCACACTAGGGTTTCATCCAAAAACTTAAAAGTCAAAACCACATACACAGCACAAACGGAAAGAGGATTAATCATCAAACATGTTAGTCTCGAGGTTTACTACACAATTCAAGGTAAATATCACTTCTTATTTACCTGTGCTACAAGCTCTGTGTGATTCTTGTCAAACATTCTGTGAAGTGCTTCACATGCCACACCCACGACATCTGGCCTCGCTTCCATTCCCTTGATCATGTGACTGATACAGTCGCTGACCTGCGCCATGCTTCGAACACAGATCTGAAAAGGGCCGTTTCCGAGCGAGAGAAATCATACAACGAATAAATCAAAATCTTAGTTCCACTATATAAGAAATGCAAAAATGTAATTTAAATGGCTTTCTTATTTTTCCACAGATGACATCCCCTTTTTAAAAATTAATCGCTCTTTCAATAATCTGATTTGACTATTTAATACAACATAGCTTTTTCAAGGTAAACTTTTTTCAGAATACTGACAATATTTCTCTCTTGAAAAGGGCCAAATTACGCTTTTTCAAGTGACGCGGACACAAACAACCTTGACTCGACGCATCGAAAAAATTTACACTACATTTTCTACGTTCGTGGTTCGTGATATATATGAATCTTTTAGTCTTACATATCCATTTACAAATAAAGCTGCGTTTTAAATTTCTCCGGCAATGTGGATGGGGCCTTAGTTTATTTCTACATGGGTGAAATGTGACGTTCCCTGCATGCAATTATGTACATCGCAAACAAGCGACGTTGTTTTAAAATATCGTTGCATAACTAAATTTCCTTTGTGAGGTCTGGATTAAACTCCATCCCCTAATGGTGTGTCTTACCTCGTTAGCCGAGAGCAAGTGAACCACTTGCACAGCGGATTTCACGACTGCATTGTTTGTAGAACCCATGCTCTTTTACTAAATTTGGAATGTGGCCTAGGCCTGGGACCTGGGAATAGAGCACAGATACTCTTAACATTCGCTTTATGCCGCAATGTGAACACAAACGTTCTGCTAACTGGTGACCAATTCCTTAATTCTCACGTCTGTATACTCAATTAAGTGGTGATTACATCTGGAGAAAATAAAAGTTGATCTAGCCAAGACTACCGTTTCAAACCTCTAGCCCTGCCCGAGATCGTGTTATTTCTGAGAAGTGACTTAACGTTTTTCTTGAGTTGCCATCCAGGAGACTAGGCAAGAGCAAGCAGACACGTTCCCCACCCCAGCCCCGTACACTGAGCAGTTTTGTTCACGATATTTCAACATGGCGCATGCTTGCTTGAGGGTTGAATCGGAAAAAAATAAGTTGTTTAGAATGTGGTTATAGACGAAAATTCCCAATACCACTTCTAATTCGTCGTTTTCCACGTACCTGGTCTGCTAGCTGCGGTTGTGCCGTAAAAAGACAGAGTGTGGCCTGGGTGACAGTCTCGAGAGTCTCGCCCTGAAACGGGTTTGAGAAAAGTAGCAAGAAAGTAGAAAACGGAAATGACAATATAAAACACACGTACTAAACAGGTAAAACAGGTAAAGCAGCAGCCTGGTCTGAGAGGTTTCAGAAAAGTACCAAAAAGTGGAAAACGAAAATGACAGTATAACAAACAAGTATCAAAACGTAAACCCCTTAAAAATAAAACAAAACTTACATCAGAGGAGGATTTTGTTAGCAGTTCAACACACTTCTGTAGCAAAGCTATAAGGAACTTCTTCGGCTTCCGAAGAACCTGAGAAGACAAAATAAAAAGAACCCACTTTCAAAGCTATACTATTGAGTTTTGTTTTACTGTAGCTTTACTGAGCTATATAATGACTTCAAAGTCAATGGTTTATTGACCTTGGCCAGAATCTTCCGTTCTAGTCCACTCGGATGCAAAATCTGCACTGACCACGATTTCTATCAAGCATTTTTTCCCCACATTTTCCTCCAAGTTACGGCTAGCTATTTGTACGTTTTGCCACCGTAATAACTGATGTTGCAAATTTCGTTCATGCGACCTTTCCCCCTCTTTTCTCAAATTGCTTTTTCTCCCTCGCCATCAGTTACGAGCTTTCTAGCGCTTGGCACTGGTTATATGTTTTCCCGCGCTTAACCCTGATTACGTGTTTTCCCGCTCTTTTGACGAGTTATGTTTTTTTTTGTTTGCTTTGAGTTCTGATTGGCTTAATGGGTTCGGCTCTGAGAAAACCTTAGCCTCACTTTTGCAACAACTATAACAAAACCAACGCCGTTTAAAGAAACTTTTTTTTTTTCTTTGTTGTTTTTTTCTTTTTCTTTTTTAAGAACATACCCAAGCTGGCTGCTGAATAAAGAGCCGAAGATAAATTCCACCAATTGTTATTTCCCCAGCAGCTTCGTCAAACATAACTTCAAAGTCTTCAGGAAGCTGAAAACAAAAACACAACACGTTTCACATCAATTTCTCAATAACAAAGGCTGTTTGTTTTCCAAATTCTCTTAGAGTACAAATATCATTAAATGCACTCTTTGCCAGACGAATTTCTCCACCTGTTTTTAAGCACACATCTCTTTTTCTACAAACCTCCTTCAAAGTATTTAAATTTCACCTGCCTACTAAATATTTTCACAAAAGAGGACAGGGAAGTCACGAAATAATGTCTTACCTTCCATTGAATGTCTGGGCTGTCTTTCTGCACCTGGTAATGCCTATAACGACAGGAAAAAGAAACGCGATCAGCACATTTTCCTGTGTAACAGCAGCTTCTTGGCCTACTCACGTAACGCAATCTTTACTGCTAGTCAGGACGTAATTCTAAACGTAATGACATGTTGAGGGGAAGATGGCGGTTCAAAATGGTGTCTGTACAAGAGATGCACATCTAAGACCGGAGACAACTAGTTTCGTCATGATCATCTTCGCTTAAGACGGCACTGGCCGCAGGTTTACATAACGAAATATTAACAGCAACAATTATTCGACTTTTTAAGGGCATTAACCAACTGACTTTAATCAGTATATCAGACACGAAAGACTGTGTTTGACCACATTTCCAAACACTAAGAATCATGGAACATGGACTAGCATTAATAAACTCACTTGTCTTTAAGCTGTTTCACCACTGTGCAGATTTTTTCTCTGGCTTCAGTGTTCCATATCAGTTCAGGATTCTCCTGGTTTGCTATACCGAAAAAAACAAACAAACAAATCAAAAACAGATCCGGTATAGACACCACATACATAACCTATTAGCCACACACATGATTGCCACAGACATAACTTTTCAAAATCCCTGAGTTTTCCCTGATAAAAATAATATTTCCCTGAGCAAATAAATACAAAATGTCACAGACAGAAGAGTTTCTAGCCTCCCCTAACAGCCTTCCTTTCCACCCATTCATCGAGACTGGCAAGTTTTCAAAACAATTTCTTGATTGAGGAGAAACATCGTTGAGATCACACTGAATATTTCTTCCAGCCTTCAATGGTATTAAATCAGCAGAGTCATGTTAAAATTCTTTCAAATCTCCCCGACTTTTCTTCAAAATGTCAATTCTCCCTGACTCAAAATAAAATTCCCTTACTTCTTCTTGACCTTGAATAATTTTTTCCCCTGACCATCTCCTGAGCTGTGGCAACCCTGACACATGTTTTAGTTCGTCAAGTAATCTTTCCAAAACAAAATAGCGTGACAAGGCCGTGTAACGTCCCTGACGTTCTAATATAGCTTGGCGAACGACTTGCCTCACCTTCAAACATATGCACGCTTGCTGAAGCGTTGTCTCTCATAGCGTCCATAAAGATGGCTGGCAAAAATTTGGACAACACGATCTTCACTTTGGGTCCAATGAGCTTATCTGACATCATCTTGGAAAACAGCTCGGCTGATCTCTCGCGGACCACTGGGTTTGTGCCATTTGCATAAAGGTCCAGAAGATAGATCAGACCGCCTGAAAAATACACCAGGTTAGAATCTGTCTCGGGTCCAAGAAATCGAAGAAGCGACGAGCAGGGTTACGATTAGCCTCCAAACAGTCACTCTACTGAATTTTTGCGCAAAGCTGTTTCTTCAGCATAAAGAGGATAAGAGACGGTATTGCCACACCCATCCCACCCCAACCTACCACTCCCTTTGATGGGATATCGGCATTTTGACAAGTTGCCCTAACTGGTTTATACTTCTAGGTTAGGAGCAAAGAGCCTTGTCCAAGCGCACAATACTACGACTCTAAGCAGAGTCTAACCACTCGCTCTGAAGTCTAACATAGCAGACCACTGCGCTACCACCACCCCCTCCCTGTTGCCTTAAATAAAATTCGTGACGTAAGTAATATGCTAATCCCCGTCAACATTGACGTTTTAGTTTGTGGTATTTACCTTTATGCATCGTTTCCTTGACGATTTTAGTGTTGGAACAAAGTGCGTGCATTGTATCAACTGCCAACAGACGATCTGTCATGAAAAACAATACCACAAAGGTTATGAATGAGAACTATTTTTGCACTTTTCTGGGAAAGAAACAAGCACATGATTTGAAACTTTCTCTTAACATGCCAGAGCCGAGTTGTTTGAAAGCCGGTTAACGCTAACCCAGGATTACAAGTTAATGGAAGTATCAATTTTTCCTGTATACAAATGTTTTTCACTTCTTATGTTTTGTGTAGTTTGAGATTACTCATGCTCAAAACTGACGGACAGACAAGATAACCAGAAAACCTCATCGAAAAAATACAAAACTGAAGGCAGGCAGGCAACAGCATAATCAAAATCTCTCGGGTTAGAGTGGAAAAGACGTAACAGAGACGCAAAAACGGATCCTGTGGTGGGGAGGGTAAGGGGTACTGTAGACGACCCACCTGATGGAAGCGTGTGTAGTGTTAGGAACAAAAAGCCGAGGATGTCAGAGTCAGCTATACTCGTTACACAGTTCTTGTTTGCTGTCGTGCTTGAGATGACCTGCAATACAGTGATAAGAGTCATTTCCCCTTACATTATCAATACACTGTTAAGAAGACAAGTGATGACAATAAAGAAATTGAACACCCAAAGAAAAACTGTGTTGATGTTTAGTAACATAAGAAATGAATGAGAACCAGCGAGAGGAACTGATCGTGACACATTAAAGATTCTCCGTACTAGTACTATAGACTAAGAAATTTATTTTTACGCTGACAAGGGTTGATACACCACAAACCTCTCCCAACTAAAACTATAAGGAGTGTACAAAGACAATTGGGGAGAAAATTTATGTTGAGATTGAACTTTAAGAGGTTAATCCAGACATTGTTCAAAGCACTTCGTCTTACCTCAAGAGCAAACTTCTGAAGTTTTGTTGCTTTAGTCATCCTTAGTAAGGAGAAAATCAGCTTAAAATGTCCTATACACTGAGCTTCAGTGCCTGTCAACAGAGAGACAAGTCACAGAAATTAGATTTTCATGACGTAAAATGGGTTAATTACCAGGGAGATAACGACAATGGCTATTTTAAAGGAGCTCAGTCACGGTTTGCGCATATTGAAAAGATTAGCTTCAATTTTTCAAATTCGTCATTTGTAATCCGTGTTAATCTTCTCCATCCTTAGCCATCCTTGTTCCGTTATGGTTTATCATTATCTCTTTGGTGTTTTTCTTTCTTACAAAACTGTTATTTTCAGGTTTCCTACCATTCAAAGGTAATTTTGTATGTGGCCAAAATAACTCAAAATACCATGACTGAGCCCCTTTAACAGGGGCATCAGTTCACAGCAATAAATGACTGAAATAAATGAATTCAAGGTAGACACATCTGTCATATCGAATCGGAGACATGAAGGAATTTGTGAAAACGCAAGTTCATTGTCCCAGTCATCTGAAAATAGCAGCGGACGATACATATTAAGCAAGGGGAAAAAGGAAAGGTTTGTTGAGGTTGAGGTTTTGGGGAAGGTCAGTTTCGTGAGGAAAGTTGAGTTTTGTGATCTGATGAGTATCATCCATATTTTGCTGCTATTGCTCTGACACTCGCCACAATGCATTAAACAGGCAAAACAACTACAAACACACTTTTGGCCTGTCACACAATCGTCTCCCAAGCAACACACGGCGTGACACGTCAACGTAACGCTTGCGCAGTTTATACCTGAGTTGTTTTTGATGACGTTTCTAAGCGCTTCCAGAGCCATGATGCTAGCATCCAGTCTTTTCTGGTTTTTCTTCAAGTCAATCAGTTGTGAAATTGACATTTGAATATCATGTTTTCCTAGAAACAAGACTAGTGATACTACACTGAATTCATCAATCCAAATTCCCTGATTTTAACTGTAACTGAACTACTCAGGCTTCACCTTGTTCAGAAACTATGCTGTCTTTTCAAAACTTCAACATCAACCCAGCACACAATAGCAAACACAAATCCTAAGAGAAGTTTTAAAACGACACTTCCCTCTTGACTTGACATAAAACAACAGCTCACCCTTAATTTGACTTTAACAAGACAGTTCACCCTTAATTTGGTTTTCTTTTATTTGATGAACATCAACTTCCTCACATGAGCATCTTCCAGGTTCAAATATGATCACACAAGTGAGCAAGAGTTCAGCATGAGGACATACATTGGATAATTAACCAAATAGCAGGTTGAAATCCTCATCAGCTATTAGAGTGCTCAATAGTTTAACTAGAGACACATCAGACTTAATGACAAAGATATAGAAATCATATATGATGCTCATTTCGAAACGAAACATAGAGAAGTGCAACTGAGCTTAGTGAGCATTATATGGAGCCTGAAGGACCAGAACGTTGAGTACAACATTAAATGGCGTAAGATGAAGGAGAGCAGATCTTATTCGAACACTATAAAGAAATGTAATTTGAGTTTGTGGGAGAAATATTTCATTTTATGTAAACCCAAAGTGTCAACCCTAAACAACAGAAATGAGCCAATATCTTGCTGTAGATATTCTAGGAATTTTTTGCTGACAAATATCATCACCTTATTAGCCATAGCATCTCACTTGATGCGCCACGTACCACCCTTTTTACATATTGTTCTGTTTTTTTTTCAAATATCTTTCCCTGTAACCATTTTTTCTAGCAGTTGCCTGATGATTGCTTGTGAAGAAGCATGAAACCCTGAGTAGCAAGTAAATGTCTTAGACCAACTAATCCAGCTTTATACTTCCATTATTGGATAATTAACGTATTTTCAATGGGTTTATACAGAATATTATCTGTTGACTTCAACATAATCACATGAACCATATTGATACAGCTACATGTCGATACAATATATAACAAAGAAAATCATTGAGAAATATGGAACCAGTAAATCAGAGCGATGAACAGAAATCCAGTAAGGAACAGAGAACAAAGAAATAGTTACTGTCCCTAATATTTTAGCTAATTTAGAACATCCAAGACATGACATTGCTTTATGCTAAATCCACATCCGAGCCTATGAAACACCAGAGGCTATTAATCCATTTTCAATTTACAACATTAAATGGCCTAAGATGAAGGAGAGCAGATCTTATTCGAACACTATAAAGAAATGTAATTTGAGTTTGTGGGAGAAATATTTCATTTTATGTAAACCCAAAGTGTCAACCCTAAACAACAGAAATGAGCCAATATCTTGCTGTAGACATTCTAGGAATTTTTTGCCGAAAAATATCATCACCTTATTAGCCATAGCATCTCACTTGATGCGCCACGTACCACCCTTTTTACATATTGTTCTGTTTTTTTTTTCAAATATCTTTCCCTGTAACCATTTCTTCTAGCAGTTGCCTGATGATTGCTTCTGAAGAAGCATGAAACCCTGAGTAGCAAGTAAATGTCTTAGACCAACTAATCCAGCTTTATACTTCCATTATTGGATAATTAACGTATTTTCAATGGGTTTATACAGAATATTATGACATTGCTTTATGCTAAATCCACATCCGAGCCTATGAAACACCAGAGGCTATTAATCCATTTTCAATTTTGCAAGACATGATGCTTAATTAGCCAAAAAAAATAGGAAAAATAGGAGGTTTCATTTTTAAAAATAGGAGAAAATAGGAATTCATCTGCTCAAAAAAGTAGGAAAAAATATGAGCTGGACACCTTGAAGGTGCCAGAGCTGAGCATGATGGCTATGATTGCTGGAGCCATAGCAAAGATTTCATTCCATTGTTAGTTACGACTGAACTGGAAAACATGGTTAATGTGTTTCACGCATGACACACATGACAAGTTAAAAAATAATAATAAGGCGTAAAATGAATGTACTATCATTTACAAATTATAAAAACAAAGCGTATTACTTTATTGATGTAGTCCTTTGCCGAAAGACAAATTTAAGAGATATTTGGCAAATACTGAAGTCTTGATCCCTTAAAAATGCTAGATCAACAGCACTGTTCACAATTTTGGACAAAAACTTGTCTTGAATTTTACACCTGCAACATACAGAAATCTCATGGTTATTAATATGGGCAGGCTTTTAGCAAGATGGGTGTCCAGGCATCCTGTGGATGGCCTCTTATTAAAGAAAATTGCTTTATTTTTCACATGTTGCCTTATAGATTGTTCATTTGAGCAGGCCCTATAGCACTTTTGGGACACCCACTTTTTAAATCTTGACCAAAAGCCTGAATGTGGGTAATATCGAGGTACAGTGTACATGTACCGTTCAAAGTTTATGTTCTTTAAACTATGCATAAATTAAAACTTAGACTGGTTTATTTGAAAGAGCTTTTAAGCTCTCCTTTAAAAATGTTGAGTACTTTCCTTGATTCGTGATTGAAAACTTCTTTCAATTGAACGAAGAAAAGGTTTGCTGTTACATGTATGCCATCCTTTCTAAGTAAGTTGTTACCAGTAGTTCAAACACTTCAGCGTGACATAAAGGGACAGGTCTGTAAGGGCGTCTAGTATTTTCCACGGTCATTTCTAGGAAAAATATATCTCACAACCTTGATCTTTACCATGAACAGCTGTGGCTAAATTTTGTTACAGTGCCTAAGAGATCAAAATAAATGACTCGCGTCTTGTTATTTGTGGATATGGAACTCCCAACAGCTGTGGGGCCCAAAGCGTAAAACCACAAAACACCAAAATTCTAGGGGGTGGGTGGAGTACCGTGAAGCCCCTTCAAAACAGAAAATCCTGGGGGTGAGGGGTCTATCTGGAAAAAAACCCTCTAAGGAGGGGGGATGGAGGATGGTTATTTTCTGGAACCACACATTTTACCCCTCCTGGTCTGCAGTCTGCAGTCTTCATTTTACACTGACTGGTAATTTTCAAATGTTTTTTTACACATGTATACCTTGACAGTGGAGAGACTGATTATTCATGCTAATTACTTCATGAAAATCATTAATAAACATACCTGCTCTATGGTGCCAGATATTCAGTTGTCGTCCTGTACTACCATTCATTTACTCCTTATCTTATCTTTATCTGGTGATGTTCTGCTCTTCATCTGATCCAATCTTGCCTTGTGGTTTTGTTTAACTTCGTTCAGCCAAGTTATCTCGCTTGATGTCCTCTCTGTGTCCAGTCTTTCCACGTACAAGCCTTCAACATTTCGGTTATTTCTCAACGAGAGGTTTACATTTTCTTGTGTGTAACAGCCCCGGGAAAAAGCCTGTTTAGTTTACTAGAGTATTACACTCAAAAAACTTTGTTCCCTCTTGCACGTGTCTTCCGCCATCTTTGTTATCTCGACCCCACACTCACTCGGCCATAATGTCGTGTTTGTGTCACGTGATATTTTCGCCCCTAGTCTTAGCCTACAGGGGTTTGGCCACGGGGAAACTCGCTTTGGAGACGATTTGATTGGCTCAAGAGAGGATCAAGATTCACAGAGGACGTTTGAACAAGAAAAAGACCAAGTTACCGCTGCACAAAACACATTGGTTTTGAGTACAGTTCATGCTTTGGCAAGACGTCAAAACCATCTTCTCCGAAGCACGTACTTGCAAGGTTTGCTTGAAGTAAATTCTTGTCGCAGGTGTTGGTGTTTCATAACGACACTGAACGGAAGGACCAGTCAGAACTTGTTTCCAGTGGCTGAGAGCTAAGTAAAACTTCTCTGCTAGTTGAATTCTTGAACGTGATGGAATACTATCAAGCAAGAAAGACCGTGCTTGACCACATTTCAAAACACCAAGGAGAGAGTTGAAAATACTACGCGTGGCGGAGTATTTTTGACGAACTTCGAGCCAGCTCTTAAACAATCAGTTTCCACAGGTGACAACAAACTGAAAGCTCTCTGGTTTTAAGGAATGCAGTACAATGTAACTTAGACTATCCTCGATCGGGGAACCTCTTGTTAAACGGAAGGGTGATGTAAGCAGTTCCGTAGACTAGTCAGTATGAGGCAAACCAAGGCACTTGCCTCAGTCATTTTTTTTTCTCGTTTTTGTTGTTTCTCTGTTGAAAGGGGAAATTGAAACACTGGTAAATGCCAAGGAAAAGAATTAAACCATGGACTTTGCCTCAGTCATAATTTTTTTGTTTTGGCTACGGCCCTGGTGAGGCAAACCCAAGGAACGCACAGAAAAGACAAGGATGCACAGCAGAAAAACGCTAAACGGAATACCTAAAGGAAAAGAAGACGAACTGTATAAATGGAACACAAAACGAAACACAAAACGAAACACAGAGAAGGGCTAAAGGGCAGAACTTCAGAGGCAAAATATTTAGGGAAATATATCACGTATTTAAGATATTGACAAAAAGATCTAAACAAACCAAACACCTTTTCGTGTCACGGTTTTTAATCGTACACTCACTTCATTTTCATAAAATATATTTTAATATATTTATAACTTTGTTCCTATCTGGTATAAAAAGGCAATACTATTTTTCGTTATATTACAGCCACTTCAATCTACCCATCAACTTAAAAATTACTTAGTCGCAACAGAATAACACAAAACAGACGAGAAATGACTTGTTCCTAATGCAACGTGTGGTTCTAATCAAACGTCACCGGAGTTGCTCCGTTCTAGATTTATTACCTCTTACGTTTTCCCGCGCCTACTATCAGTGACTGATAACAAGTTTTCCCGCGCTTACCATCAGTGACTGATAACAAGTTTTCGCGCGCTTAGCATCGGTGACTGGTAACACGTTTTCCCGCGCTTGCAGTCGATTCCGCCTTGTTCCGGCCCTTGCCATCGGTTCAATGTTATCCCGCGCTTACAACTTGATAAATATTTTTTCTGTTCTTTGCACCAGTGACATAATTCTGCTGATTGATTGTTAACGGGAAGTACTACGTTTGCGTAAAAAAAAAAGAAAGAAAATGCCTCTCTCATAACGTTTAGATACCTTTCATAATACATTTTGAACTTTAAACCCTAAAAATCAGAAACTGCCACAAGGCCACAATTGAAATGTGGAAGGCTAGGCAGCCAATATCGTTTAAGATCTACGTCCTCTGACGTTAATTTTTTTGTTTTCTATTACCTAACATAATTTTCTCGGTACTCTGAAATTGGTGGAAGAAAAAATGAATTGCAGCTAAATGCGTTTTTTTTTCTCTAACAACAGGGGTAAACTCAACCTAGCATGCAATCAGCGTTAAATGAGCATTCTGAATCGTTCAGCTTACTCGCGAAAGTAAAATATTTAAGAAGTAACATTTGGCCAACGCCTTTACAATGTACGATGCAAGCACGAGGCGAACTTCGAGACAATTCCAAAGATTATATAAATCGGAATCGCAATCAAAACGTTCTTGAATGTTTCCACAAGGCTATGCAAAAAGAACAGGGTCATTTCTACTTAAGCGACGAAAGCTGGTTGCGATATTCTAGGGCATCTTTTCATTCTAAATCAACTCTCTAACCATGACAAATACTTTCCACTACCTTCATTAAAAATTGCCTTAAATATGACCTGATCAAAATTGTTCGATATTTTGCTGTACTTTTTCAATACAAATAACAGAAAAAGACACCATATTTTACCATCAACTTGGCAACTAAATTTCAATTTAACAGCGCGGCTATCAGCAAGAGTGATAACCTTCTGCAGAAATACTTTGTTCATTGACGAACAATTCATCGCTGTCTCTTTTAAAAGGCTGTGTTGAAACAAGCGTGACGTAATTGTAGGGGACTGAAGATCAGCGAAAGTACAATATTCTTAGTTCTATTTGTCACGCAGCATGCGTCACGTTCTTGTCACGCCACGCTATAAAAAGCTATTTTAACATATGTTTCAAGTGCGACCAGTCACAACCCCATTAACCTTGAAGCCTCACTAATGATAAGATAGAATTTCTCCTTAACATATCAATAAATAACCAATCATAAAGGGCCGAAAGAATCAAGGAATGGATAATCCATTCCGATATTCAAACAAACTCTCCCAAGTAGTTCCATAATGAACATGCAAATTCAACTGAGTAAGGAGAACTTGAGTGCCGACAGCAGGGCTTAAAGGACTGACACATCTTCATTCTCACAACTTCTCTTATAAGAAATTACGGAGAATTTACAAGTTGAAACTAGGGCTTTAAGAGCTAATCTCAATTCTCTTATGTACTACCATGATAAATAGATGGATTCTATTTAAAAAAATTCTATGTTGACTTGAAACTGCAGAAAATGGTCGAGCAGTGCAAAACAACTCATATCACATTCGAATCAACACAGCTTGACAAGATATTTCTTAGCGCTATCATGTACCACACAGAGATCAACTGTTGTTCTCAACTGGGTGATCTGTTTCCACCGGAGGGGGCACGCTGGACATGGTGCTCGGATTGCCAGCGCCCATTGTCAGGTAACCGGCCACACCAGTCCCGCCTGTCAGGTAACCAGCGGCGGGTTTCTCCGAGATAAACAGGTCGTGTTTCTGGTCTCTGTACGAGGCCCACACAGAAGAGGCCTCTAGAATCTTGTTTATCTGTAACAAAGATATATTGAGACACAAACTTAATCAACCCGATTATGTAGAAAATTCCAACTTAAATCGATGATTTCTACCATTTTTACAGCCAGTAAAGTGTTGAATTTGCCAATCTGCAGCGGTAAAATAATTCGGTTTTCAAGCTGAGCTACATTACAACCTCGCTGTTCAGGCGCCTTGTTTGGCAGGAATTTATTTTTAGCCTAAACAAAGCCCAGTTTTTTACACAAGCTCCATAAATGTTGGTGTCCGGTTAGAGACGGAATCAGATTTGAGAATTGTCCGGAGTTTAATGTTATGATCCGCTTTCTATTCAATAATGAGATGTCACTGTGTTTTCGTTACCTCCTCCCCGTGTGTGAGATCTCTTATCATCGCCTTCAGAGCCTTGACTATTTGTGCTTTGGTTGCGGCGGGGTTTTCCACAGTTTTTAGAGCTCCGTTTAGGAGGTTCAGAAGGTACTGAACTAATTCGAACGAAAGACCCTAAAGAGATAAAAGGAAGGAAGTTAAGATCTCTTGAATAGTCACACAAAAGGGTGATATAAACAAATCTTCTAATAATACACAGTATATCATAAACGTACAGCTCAATAGCTTTCATTTCGGTGGTGGCACAGTAAGGCTTCGCCCACAAACTCAAAAGTTAGAAGAGCTTCGTGCGGTATGATAAACAGTATCAGATAAAAGTATCACTCAATAGCTTTCAGTTGAATGGTCCCACACTAGGGTTTCATCCTTGTACAGCATAATAAACAGTATCAGATGAAAGTACTGCTCATTTCATTTGAATGGTCACACACCAGGGTTTCACCCACAGACTTTAAAGTTAGAACCACCTTGTACAGCATAATACACAGTGCCAGATGAAAGTACTGCTCAATAGCTTTCATTTGAATGGTCACACGCTAGGGTTTCATCCAGAAACTTTAAAGTTAGTACCACCTTGTACAGCATAGTAAACAGCACCACATGAAAGTACTGCTCAATAACTTTCATTTAATGCCCACACTAGGGTTTCATCCAAAAACTTAAAAGTCAAAACCACATACACAGCACAAACGGAAAGAGGATTAATCATCAAACATGTTAGTCTCGAGGTTTACTACACAATTCAAGGTAAATATCACTTCTTATTTACCTGTGCTACAAGCTCTGTGTGATTCTTGTCAAACATTCTGTGAAGTGCTTCACATGCCACACCCACGACATCTGGCCTCGCTTCCATTCCCTTGATCATGTGACTGATACAGTCGCTGACCTGCGCCATGCTTCGAACACAGATCTGAAAAGGGCCGTTTCCGAGCGAGAGAAATCATACAACGAATAAATCAAAATCTTAGTTCCACTATATAAGAAATGCAAAAATGTAATTTAAATGGCTTTCTTATTTTTCCACAGATGACATCCCCTTTTTAAAAATTAATCGCTCTTTCAATAATCTGATTTGACTATTTAATACAACATAGCTTTTTCAAGGTAAACTTTTTTCAGAATACTGACAATATTTCTCTCTTGAAAAGGGCCAAATTACGCTTTTTCAAGTGACGCGGACACAAACAACCTTGACTCGACGCATCGAAAAAATTTACACTACATTTTCTACGTTCGTGGTTCGTGATATATATGAATCTTTTAGTCTTACATATCCATTTACAAATAAAGCTGCGTTTTAAATTTCTCCGGCAATGTGGATGGGGCCTTAGTTTATTTCTACATGGGTGAAATGTGACGTTCCCTGCATGCAATTATGTACATCGCAAAAAAGCGACGTTGTTTTAAAATATCGTTGCATAACTAAATTTCCTTTGTGAGGTCTGGATTAAACTCCATCCCCTAATGGTGTGTCTTACCTCGTTAGCCGAGAGCAAGTGAACCACTTGCACAGCGGATTTCACGACTGCATTGTTTGTAGAACCCATGCTCTTTTACTAAATTTGGAATGTGGCCTAGGCCTGGGACCTGGGAATAGAGCACAGATACTCTTAACATTCGCTTTATGCCGCAATGTGAACACAAACGTTCTGCTAACTGGTGACCAATTCCTTAATTCTCACGTCTGTATACTCAATTAAGTGGTGATTACATCTGGAGAAAATAAAAGTTGATCTAGCCAAGACTACCGTTTCAAACCTCTAGCCCTGCCCGAGATCGTGTTATTTCTGAGAAGTGACTTAACGTTTTTCTTGAGTTGCCATCCAGGAGACTAGGCAAGAGCAAGCAGACACGTTCCCCACCCCAGCCCCGTACACTGAGCAGTTTTGTTCACGATATTTCAACATGGCGCATGCTTGCTTGAGGGTTGAATCGGAAAAAAATAAGTTGTTTAGAATGTGGTTATAGACGAAAATTCCCAATACCACTTCTAATTCGTCGTTTTCCACGTACCTGGTCTGCTAGCTGCGGTTGTGCCGTAAAAAGACAGAGTGTGGCCTGGGTGACAGTCTCGAGAGTCTCGCCCTGAAACGGGTTTGAGAAAAGTAGCAAGAAAGTAGAAAACGGAAATGACAATATAAAACACACGTACTAAACAGGTAAAACAGGTAAAGCAGCAGCCTGGTCTGAGAGGTTTCAGAAAAGTACCAAAAAGTGGAAAACGAAAATGACAGTATAACAAACAAGTATCAAAACGTAAACCCCTTAAAAATAAAACAAAACTTACATCAGAGGAGGATTTTGTTAGCAGTTCAACAAACTTCTGTAGCAAAGCTATAAGGAACTCCTTCGGCTTCCGAAGAACCTGAGAAGACAAAATAAAAAGAACCCACTTTCAAAGCTATACTATTGAGTTTTGTTTTACTGTAGCTTTACTGAGCTATATAATGACTTCAAAGTCAATGGTTTATTGACCTTGGCCAGAATCTTCCGTTCTAGTCCACTCGGATGCAAAATCTGCACTGACCACGATTTCTATCAAGCATTTTTTCCCCACATTTTCCTCCAAGTTACGGCTAGCTATTTGTACGTTTTGCCACCGTAATAACTGGTGTTGCAAATTTCGTTCATGCGACCTTTCCCCCTCTTTTCTCAAATTGCTTTTTCTCCCTCGCCATCAGTTACGAGCTTTCTAGCGCTTGGCACTGGTTATATGTTTTCCCGCGCTTAACCCTGATTACGTGTTTTCCCGCTCTTTTGACGAGTTATGTTTTTTTTTGTTTGCTTTGAGTTCTGATTGGCTTAATGGGTTCGGCTCTGAGAAAACCTTAGCCTCACTTTTGCAACAACTATAACAAAACCAACGCCGTTTAAAGAAACTTTTTTTTTTCTTTGTTGTTTTTTTCTTTTTCTTTTTTAAGAACATACCCAAGCTGGCTGCTGAATAAAGAGCCGAAGATAAATTCCACCAATTGTTATTTCCCCAGCAGCTTCGTCAAACATAACTTCAAAGTCTTCAGGAAGCTGAAAACAAAAACACAACACGTTTCACATCAATTTCTCAATAACAAAGGCTGTTTGTTTTCCGAATTCTCTTAGAGTACAAATATCATTAAATGCACTCTTTGCCAGACGAATTTCTCCACCTGTTTTTAAGTACACATCTCTTTTTCTACAAACCTCCTTCAAAGTATTTAAATTTCACCTGCCTACTAAATATTTTCACAAAAGAGGACAGGGAAGTCACGAAATAATGTCTTACCTTCCATTGAATGTCTGGGCTGTCTTTCTGCACCTGGTAATGCCTATAACGACAGGAAAAAGAAACGCGATCAGCACATTTTCCTGTGTAACAGCAGCTTCTTGGCCTACTCACGTAACGCAATCTTTACTGCTAGTCAGGACGTAATTCTAAACGTAATGACATGTTGAGGGGAAGATGGCGGTTCAAAATGGTGTCTGTACAAGAGATGCACATCTAAGACCGGAGACAACTAGTTTCGTCATGATCATCTTCGCTTAAGACGGCACTGGCCGCAGGTTTACATAACGAAATATTAACAGCAACAATTATTCGACTTTTTAAGGGCATTAACCAACTGACTTTAATCAGTATATCAGACACGAAAGACTGTGTTTGACCACATTTCCAAACACTAAGAATCATGGAACATGGACTAGCATTAATAAACTCACTTGTCTTTAAGCTGTTTCACCACTGTGCAGATTTTTTCTCTGGCTTCAGTGTTCCATATCAGTTCAGGATTCTCCTGGTTTGCTATACCGAAAAAAACAAACAAACAAATCAAAAACAGATCCGGTATAGACACCACATACATAACCTATTAGCCACACACATGATTGCCACAGACATAACTTTTCAAAATCCCTGAGTTTTCCCTGATAAAAATAATATTTCCCTGAGCAAATAAATACAAAATGTCACAGACAGAAGAGTTTCTAGCCTCCCCTAACAGCCTTCCTTTCCACCCATTCATCGAGACTGGCAAGTTTTCAAAACAATTTCTTGATTGAGGAGAAACATCGTTGAGATCACACTGAATATTTCTTCCAGCCTTCAATGGTATTAAATCAGCAGAGTCATGTTAAAATTCTTTCAAATCTCCCCGACTTTTCTTCAAAATGTCAATTCTCCCTGACTCAAAATAAAATTCCCTTACTTCTTCTTGACCTTGAATAATTTTTTCCCCTGACCATCTCCTGAGCTGTGGCAACCCTGACACATGTTTTAGTTCGTCAAGTAATCTTTCCAAAACAAAATAGCGTGACAAGGCCGTGTAACGTCCCTGACGTTCTAATATAGCTTGGCGAACGACTTGCCTCACCTTCAAACATATGCACGCTTGCTGAAGCGTTGTCTCTCATAGCGTCCATAAAGATGGCTGGCAAAAATTTGGACAACACGATCTTCACTTTGGGTCCAATGAGCTTATCTGACATCATCTTGGAAAACAGCTCGGCTGATCTCTCGCGGACCACTGGGTTTGTGCCATTTTCATAAAGGTCCAGAAGATAGATCAGACCGCCTGAAAAATACACCAGGTTAGAATCTGTCTCGGGTCCAAGAAATCGAAGAAGCGACGAGCAGGGTTACGATTAGCCTCCAAACAGTCACTCTACTGAATTTTTGCGCAAAGCTGTTTCTTCAGCATAAAGAGGATAAGAGACGGTATTGCCACACCCATCCCACCCCAACCTACCACTCCCTTTGATGGGATATCGGCATTTTGACAAGTTGCCCTAACTGGTTTATACTTCTAGGTTAGGAGCAAAGAGCCTTGTCCAAGCGCACAATACTACGACTCTAAGCAGAGTCTAACCACTCGCTCTGAAGTCTAACATAGCAGACCACTGCGTCACCACCACCCCCTCCCTGTTGCCTTAAATAAAATTCGTGACGTAAGTAATATGCTAATCCCCGTCAACATTGACGTTTTAGTTTGTGGTATTTACCTTTATGCATCGTTTCCTTGACGATTTTAGTGTTGGAACAAAGTGCGTGCATTGTATCAACTGCCAACAGACGATCTGTCACGAAAAACAATACCACAAAGGTTATGAATGAGAACTATTTTTGCACTTTTCTGGGAAAGAAACAAGCACATGATTTGAAACTTTCTCTTAACATGCCAGAGCCGAGTTGTTCGAAAGCCGGTTAACGCTAACCCAGGATTACAAGTTAATGGAAGTATCAATTTTTCCTGTATACAAATGTTTTTCACTTCTTATGTTTTGTGTAGTTTGAGATTACTCATGCTCAAAACTGAAGGACAGACAAGATAACCAGAAAACCTCATCGAAAAAATACAAAACTGAAGGCAGGTAGGCAACAGCATAATCAAAATCTCTCGGGTTAGAGTGGAAAAGACGTAACAGAGACGCAAAAACGGATCCTGTGGTGGGGAGGGTAAGGGGTACTGTAGACGACCCACCTGATGGAAGCGTGTGTAGTGTTAGGAACAAAAAGCCGAGGATGTCAGAGTCAGCTATACTCGTTACACAGTTCTTGTTTGCTGTCGTGCTTGAGATGACCTGCAATACAGTGATAAGAGTCATTTCCCCTTACATTATCAATACACTGTTAAGAAGACAAGTGATGAGAATAAAGAAATTGAACACCCATCCTTAGCCATCCTTGTTCCGTTATGGTTTATCATTATCTCTTTGGTGTTTTTCTTTCTTACAAAACTGTTATTTTCAGGTTTCCTACCATTCAAAGGTAATTTTGTATGTGGCCAAAATAACTCAAAATACCATGACTGAGCCCCTTTAACAGGGGCATCAGTTCACAGCAATAAATGACTGAAATAAATGAATTCAAGGTAGACACATCTGTCATATCGAATCGGAGACATGAAGGAATTTGTGAAAACGCAAGTTCATTGTCCCAGTCATCTGAAAATAGCAGCGGACGATACATATTAAGCAAGGGGAAAAAGGAAAGGTTTGTTGAGGTTGAGGTTTTGGGGAAGGTCAGTTTCGTGAGGAAAGTTGAGTTTTGTGATCTGATGAGTATCATCCATATTTTGCTGCTATTGCTCTGACACTCGCCACAATGCATTAAACAGGCAAAACAACTACAAACACACTTTTGGCCTGTCACACAATCGTCTCCCAAGCAACACACGGCGTGACACGTCAACGTAACGCTTGCGCAGTTTATACCTGAGTTGTTTTTGATGACGTTTCTAAGCGCTTCCAGAGCCATGTCTTTTCTGGTTTTTCTTCAAGTCCAGCTCTGTGGCAGTGAGGACCATCAATGAATGAAGGTACTGGGAATGAAACAAATACGCAAGACTGAAAGGTTAAAATCTCATCATTATTCAAGGCAGGTAACAAAGTAGATCGCATCAATGACTAATATCACTATTTATCATATTTTAAAACTGCTTGTCCTTGGGCGAAAAAATGTTAAAATTGCTATTTCTTGTAATGTTACCAACCTGCGCCTCTGAGCCAAGGAAGTCGATCAAATCTGCTGCAAATTTAAGCGGAGCCCAAAAAGCAGACACAAAGTGTTGTTAGTGATCATTCAAATCTACAGTAACCCGATTTGTACTTGAAATGCTGTAATCAACAACTTCACAATATTCACAATATTTAATTATTAATTTAAAGGCTGCAGTAATGTAGTTTTTGTGATATACAGAATAAAGTTGGGCAAATACTTAATACCTGAAAACAATTCTGTGTTTCTTGGTATCTGGTCATGATCAGGGAGAACATTATCACTTGGACTCTTTTCTCCTGATGGAAGGAAACAAGTGAAAGATATTTATAAGCTAGATAATATTAAATTACCTCAATGGAATAAGTGTATACATCTACCATATAGGCTTAACATGTTAAATCCACTGTTAAATGCATCACAAATTGATGAGCTTGAGAAAGGTGCAGGGTGTCCAGCAGCATAGTTGTTCAGAAAAATAGGAAAATAGGAAACTGCAATTGAAAAAATACGCAAAAATAGGAACTTTCCTTCAAAAAATTAGGAAAAGAATAGGAGAATCATAATTGATGGACAAAGATAACCTCCCTACACCCCATCAGCTACCCCAATCGACCACTTTAGTTCATTGACAGTGATATACATTTGTACATACAGTGTGATAATGTAAGCATTTTGAATTTTAAAGTTATTCTTCTTCGTCGCTCTCATTGTGATAACAACATCAGTTTGCATAACATTTATATTATAAATCTAAATCAATTGAAGAGCAATCGGCAATCAGTTGTGAAATTGACATTTGAATATCATGTTTTCCTAGAAACAAGACTAGTGATACTACACTGAATTCATCAATCCAAATTCCCTGATTTTAACTGTAACTGAACTACTCAGGCTTCACCTTGTTCAGAAACTACGCTGTCTTTTCAAAACTTCAACATCAACCCAGCACACAATAGCAAACACAAATCCTAAGAGAAGTTTTAAAACGACACTTCCCTCTTGACTTGACATAAAACAACAGCTCACCCTTAATTTGACTTTAACAAGACAGTTCACCCTTAATTTGGTTTTCTTTTATTTGATGAACATCAACTTCCTCACATGAGCATCTTCCAGGTTCAAATATGATCACACAAGTGAGCAAGAGTTCAGCATGAGGACATACATTGGATAATTAACCAAATAGCAGGTTGAAATCCTCATCAGCTATTAGAGTGCTCAATAGTTTAACTAGAGACACATCAGACTTAATGACAAAGATATAGAAATCATATATGATGCTCATTTCGAAACGAAACATAGAGAAGTGCAACTGAGCTTAGTGAGCATTATATGGAGCCTGAAGGACCAGAACGTTGAGTACAACATTAAATGGCGTAAGATGAAGGAGAGCAGATCTTATTCGAACACTATAAAGAAATGTAATTTGGGTTTGTGGGAGAAATATTTCATTTTATGTAAACCCAAAGTGTCAACCCTAAACAACAGAAATGAGCCAATATCTTGCTGTAGATATTCTAGGAATTTTTTGCTGACAAATATCATCACCTTATTAGCCATAGCATCTCACTTGATGCGCCACGTACCACCCTTTTTACATATTGTTCTGTTTTTTTTTCAAATATCTTTCCCTGTAACCATTTTTTCTAGCAGTTGCCTGATGATTGCTTGTGAAGAAGCATGAAACCCTGAGTAGCAAGTAAATGTCTTAGACCAACTAATCCAGCTTTATACTTCCATTATTGGATAATTAACGTATTTTCAATGGGTTTATACAGAATATTATCTGTTGACTTCAACATAATCACATGAACCATATTGATACAGCTACATGTCGATACAATATATAACAAAGAAAATCATTGAGAAATATGGAACCAGTAAATCAGAGCGATGAACAGAAATCCAGTAAGGAACAGAGAACAAAGAAATAGTTACTGTCCCTAATATTTTTGCTAATTTAGAACATCCAAGTCATGACATTGCTTTATGCTAAATCCACATCCGAGCCTATGAAACACCAGAGGCTATTAATCCATTTTCAATTTTGCAAGACATGATGCTTAATTAGCCAAAAAAAAAAAAAAAATAGGAAAAATAGGAGGTTTCATTTTTAAAAATAGGAGAAAATAGGAATTCATCTGCTCAAAAAAGTAGGAAAAAATATGAGCTGGACACCTTGAAGGTGCCAGAGCTGAGCATGATGGCTATGATTGCTGGAGCCATAGCAAAGATTTCATTCCATTGTTAGTTACGACTGAACTGGAAAACATGGTTAATGTGTTTCACGCATGACACATATGACAAGTTAAAAAATAATAATAAGGCGTAAAATGAATGTACTATCATTTACAAATTATAAAAACAAAGCGTATTACTTTATTGATGTAGTCCTTTGCCGAAAGACAAATTTAAGAGATATTTGGCAAATACTGAAGTCTTGATCCCTTAAAAATGCTAGATCAACAGCACTGTTCACAATTTTGGACAAAAACTTGTCTTGAATTTTACACCTGCAACATACAGAAATCTCATGGTTATTAATATGGGCAGGCTTTTAGCAAGATGGGTGTCCAGGCATCCTGTGGATGGCCTCTTATTAAAGAAAATCGCTTTATTTTTCACATGTTGCCTTATAGATTGTTCATTTGAGCAGGCCCTATAGCACTTTTGGGACACCCACTTTTTAAATCTTGACCAAAAGCCTGAATGTGGGTAATATCGAGGTACAGTGTACATGTACCGTTCAAAGTTTATGTTCTTTAAACTATGCATAAATTAAAACTTAGACTGGTTTATTTGAAAGAGCTTTTAAGCTCTCCTTTAAAAATGTTGAGTACTTTCCTTGATTCGTGATTGAAAACTTCTTTCAATTGAACGAAGAAAAGGTTTGCTGTTACATGTATGCCATCCTTTCTAAGTAAGTTGTTACCAGTAGTTCAAACACTTCAGCGTGACATAAAGGGACAGGTCTGTAAGGGCGTCTAGTATTTTCCACGGTCATTTCTAGGAAAAATATATCTCACAACCTTGATCTTTACCATGAACAGCTGTGGCTAAATTTTGTTACAGTGCCTAAGAGATCAAAATAAATGACTCGCGTCTTGTTATTTGTGGATATGGAACTCCCAACAGCTGTGGGGCCCAAAGCGTAAAACCACAAAACACCAAAATTCTAGGGGGTGGGTGGAGTACCGTGAAGCCCCTTCAAAACAGAAAATCCTGGGGGTGAGGGGTCTATCTGGAAAAAAACCCTCTAAGGAGGGGGGATGGAGGATGGTTATTTTCTGGAACCACACATTTTACCCCTCCTGGTCTGCAGTCTGCAGTCTTCATTTTACACTGACTGGTAATTTTCAAATGTTTTTTTACACATGTATACCTTGACAGTGGAGAGACTGATTATTCATGCTAATTACTTCATGAAAATCATTAATAAACATACCTGCTCTATGGTGCCAGATATTCAGTTGTCGTCCTGTACTACCATTCATTTACTCCTTATCTTATCTTTATCTGGTGATGTTCTGCTCTTCATCTGATCCAATCTTGCCTTGTGGTTTTGTTTAACTTCGTTCAGCCAAGTTATCTCGCTTGATGTCCTCTCTGTGTCCAGTCTTTCCACGTACAAG
Organism: Orbicella faveolata; assembly: GCF_042242905.1. NCBI lineage: Eukaryota > Metazoa > Cnidaria > Anthozoa > Scleractinia > Merulinidae > Orbicella > Orbicella faveolata. The sequence continues at coordinate 92,982 of NW_028301542.1, read as the reverse complement.
CCTTCAACATTTCGGTTATTTCTCAACGAGAGGTTTACATTTTCTTGTGTGTAACAGCCCCGGGAAAAAGCCTGTTTAGTTTACTAGAGTATTACACTCAAAAAACTTTGTTCCCTCTTGCACGTGTCTTCCGCCATCTTTGTTATCTCGACCCCACACTCACTCGGCCATAATGTCGTGTTTGTGTCACGTGATATTTTCGCCCCTAGTCTTAGCCTACAGGGGTTTGGCCACGGGGAAACTCGCTTTGGAGACGATTTGATTGGCTCAAGAGAGGATCAAGATTCACAGAGGACGTTTGAACAAGAAAAAGACCAAGTTACCGCTGCACAAAACACATTGGTTTTGAGTACAGTTCATGCTTTGGCAAGACGTCAAAACCATCTTCTCCGAAGCACGTACTTGCAAGGTTTGCTTGAAGTAAATTCTTGTCGCAGGTGTTGGTGTTTCATAACGACACTGAACGGAAGGACCAGTCAGAACTTGTTTCCAGTGGCTGAGAGCTAAGTAAAACTTCTCCGCTAGTTGAATTCTTGAACGTGATGGAATACTATCAAGCAAGAAAGACCGTGCTTGACCACATTTCAAAACACCAAGGAGAGAGTTGAAAATACTACGCGTGGCGGAGTATTTTTGACGAACTTCGAGCCAGCTCTTAAACAATCAGTTTCCACAGGTGACAACAAACTGAAAGCTCTCTGGTTTTAAGGAATGCAGTACAATGTAACTTAGACTATCCTCGATCGGGGAACCTCTTGTTAAACGGAAGGGTGATGTAAGCAGTTCCGTAGACTAGTCAGTATGAGGCAAACCAAGGCACTTGCCTCAGTCATTTTTTTTCCTCGTTTTTGTTGTTTCTCTGTTGAAAGGGGAAATTGAAACACTGGTAAATGCCAAGGAAAAGAATTAAACCATGGACTTTGCCTCAGTCATAATTTTTTGTTTTGGCTACGGCCCTGGTGAGGCAAACCCAAGGAACGCACAGAAAAGACAAGGAGGCACAGCAGAAAAACGCTAAACGGAATACCTAAAGGAAAAGAAGACGAACTGTATAAATGGAACACAAAACGAAACACAAAACGAAACACAGCCTTGACTATTTGTGCTTTGGTTGCGGCGAGGTTTTCCACAGTTTTTAGAGCTCCGTTTAGGAGGTTCAGAAGGTACTGAACTAATTCGAACGAAAGACCCTAAAGAGATAAAAGGAAGGAAGTTAAGATCTCTTGAATAGTCACACAAAAGGGTGATGTAAACAAATCTTCTAATAATACACAGTATATCATAAACGTACAGCTCAATAGCTTTCATTTCGGTGGTGGCACAGTAAGGCTTCGCCCACAAACTCAAAAGTTAGAAGAGCTTCGTGCGGTATGATAAACAGTATCAGATAAAAGTATCACTCAATAGCTTTCAGTTGAATGGTCCCACACTAGGGTTTCATCCTTGTACAGCATAATAAACAGTATCAGATGAAAGTACTGCTCATTTCATTTGAATGGTCACACACCAGGGTTTCACCCACAGACTTTAAAGTTAGAACCACCTTGTACAGCATAATACACAGTGCCAGATGAAAGTACTGCTCAATAGCTTTCATTTGAATGGTCACACGCTAGGGTTTCATCCAGAAACTTTAAAGTTAGTACCACCTTGTACAGCATAGTAAACAGCACCACATGAAAGTACTGCTCAATAACTTTCATTTAATGCCCACACTAGGGTTTCATCCAAAAACTTAAAAGTCAAAACCACATACACAGCACAAACGGAAAGAGGATTAATCATCAAACATGTTAGTCTCGAGGTTTACTACACAATTCAAGGTAAATATCACTTCTTATTTACCTGTGCTACAAGCTCTGTGTGATTCTTGTCAAACATTCTGTGAAGTGCTTCACATGCCACACCCACGACATCTGGCCTCGCTTCCATTCCCTTGATCATGTGACTGATACAGTCGCTGACCTGCGCCATGCTTCGAACACAGATCTGAAAAGGGCCGTTTCCGAGCGAGAGAAATCATACAACGAATAAATCAAAATCTTAGTTCCACTATATAAGAAATGCAAAAATGTAATTTAAATGGCTTTCTTATTTTTCCACAGATGACATCCCCTTTTTAAAAATTAATCGCTCTTTCAATAATCTGATTTGACTATTTAATACAACATAGCTTTTTCAAGGTAAACTTTTTTCAGAATACTGACAATATTTCTCTCTTGAAAAGGGCCAAATTACGCTTTTTCAAGTGACGCGGACACAAACAACCTTGACTCGACGCATCGAAAAAATTTACACTACATTTTCTACGTTCGTGGTTCGTGATATATATGAATCTTTTAGTCTTACATATCCATTTACAAATAAAGCTGCGTTTTAAATTTCTCCGGCAATGTGGATGGGGCCTTAGTTTATTTCTACATGGGTGAAATGTGACGTTCCCTGCATGCAATTATGTACATCGCAAAAAAGCGACGTTGTTTTAAAATATCGTTGCATAACTAAATTTCCTTTGTGAGGTCTGGATTAAACTCCATCCCCTAATGGTGTGTCTTACCTCGTTAGCCGAGAGCAAGTGAACCACTTGCACAGCGGATTCCACGACTGCATTGTTTGTAGAACCCATGCTCTTTTACTAAATTTGGAATGTGGCCTAGGCCTGGGACCTGGGAATAGAGCACAGATACTCTTAACATTCGCTTTATGCCGCAATGTGAACACAAACGTTCTGCTAACTGGTGACCAATTCCTTAATTCTCACGTCTGTATACTCAATTAAGTGGTGATTACATCTGGAGAAAATAAAAGTTGATCTAGCCAAGACTACCGTTTCAAACCTCTAGCCCTGCCCGAGATCGTGTTATTTCTGAGAAGTGACTTAACGTTTTTCTTGAGTTGCCATCCAGGAGACTAGGCAAGAGCAAGCAGACACGTTCCCCACCCCAGCCCCGTACACTGAGCAGTTTTGTTCACGATATTTCAACATGGCGCATGCTTGCTTGAGGGTTGAATCGGAAAAAAATAAGTTGTTTAGAATGTGGTTATAGACGAAAATTCCCAATACCACTTCTAATTCGTCGTTTTCCACGTACCTGGTCTGCTAGCTGCGGTTGTGCCGTAAAAAGACAGAGTGTGGCCTGGGTGACAGTCTCGAGAGTCTCGCCCTGAAACGGGTTTGAGAAAAGTAGCAAGAAAGTAGAAAACGGAAATGACAATATAAAACACACGTACTAAACAGGTAAAACAGGTAAAGCAGCAGCCTGGTCTGAGAGGTTTCAGAAAAGTACCAAAAAGTGGAAAACGAAAATGACAGTATAACAAACAAGTATCAAAACGTAAACCCCTTAAAAATAAAACAAAACTTACATCAGAGGAGGATTTTGTTAGCAGTTCAACAAACTTCTGTAGCAAAGCTATAAGGAACTTCTTCGGCTTCCGAAGAACCTGAGAAGACAAAATAAAAAGAACCCACTTTCAAAGCTATACTATTGAGTTTTGTTTTATTGTAGCTTTACTGAGCTATATAATGACTTCAAAGTCAATGGTTTATTGACCTTGGCCAGAATCTTCCGTTCTAGTCCACTCGGATGCAAAATCTGCACTGACCACGATTTCTATCAAGCATTTTTTCCCCACATTTTCCTCCAAGTTACGGCTAGCTATTTGTACGTTTTGCCACCGTAATAACTGGTGTTGCAAATTTCGTTCATGCGACCTTTCCCCCTCTTTTCTCAAATTGCTTTTTCTCCCTCGCCATCAGTTACGAGCTTTCTAGCGCTTGGCACTGGTTATATGTTTTCCCGCGCTTAACCCTGATTACGTGTTTTCCCGCTCTTTTGACGAGTTATGTTTTTTTTTGTTTGCTTTGAGTTCTGATTGGCTTAATGGGTTCGGCTCTGAGAAAACCTTAGCCTCACTTTTGCAACAACTATAACAAAACCAACGCCGTTTAAAGAAACTTTTTTTTTTTTCTTTGTTGTTTTTTTCTTTTTCTTTTTTAAGAACATACCCAAGCTGGCTGCTGAATAAAGAGCCGAAGATAAATTCCACCAATTGTTATTTCCCCAGCAGCTTCGTCAAACATAACTTCAAAGTCTTCAGGAAGCTGAAAACAAAAACACAACACGTTTCACATCAATTTCTCAATAACAAAGGCTGTTTGTTTTCCAAATTCTCTTAGAGTACAAATATCATTAAATGCACTCTTTGCCAGACGAATTTCTCCACCTGTTTTTAAGTACACATCTCTTTTTCTACAAACCTCCTTCAAAGTATTTAAATTTCACCTGCCTACTAAATATTTTCACAAAAGAGGACAGGGAAGTCACGAAATAATGTCTTACCTTCCATTGAATGTCTGGGCTGTCTTTCTGCACCTGGTAATGCCTATAACGACAGGAAAAAGAAACGCGATCAGCACATTTTCCTGTGTAACAGCAGCTTCTTGGCCTACTCACGTAACGCAATCTTTACTGCTAGTCAGGACGTAATTCTAAACGTAATGACATGTTGAGGGGAAGATGGCGGTTCAAAATGGTGTCTGTACAAGAGATGCACATCTAAGACCGGAGACAACTAGTTTCGTCATGATCATCTTCGCTTAAGACGGCACTGGCCGCAGGTTTACATAACGAAATATTAACAGCAACAATTATTCGACTTTTTAAGGGCATTAACCAACTGACTTTAATCAGTATATCAGACACGAAAGACTGTGTTTGACCACATTTCCAAACACTAAGAATCATGGAACATGGACTAGCATTAATAAACTCACTTGTCTTTAAGCTGTTTCACCACTGTGCAGATTTTTTCTCTGGCTTCAGTGTTCCATATCAGTTCAGGATTCTCCTGGTTTGCTATACCGAAAAAAACAAACAAACAAATCAAAAACAGATCCGGTATAGACACCACATACATAACCTATTAGCCACACACATGATTGCCACAGACATAACTTTTCAAAATCCCTGAGTTTTCCCTGATAAAAATAATATTTCCCTGAGCAAATAAATACAAAATGTCACAGACAGAAGAGTTTCTAGCCTCCCCTAACAGCCTTCCTTTCCACCCATTCATCGAGACTGGCAAGTTTTCAAAACAATTTCTTGATTGAGGAGAAACATCGTTGAGATCACACTGAATATTTCTTCCAGCCTTCAATGGTATTAAATCAGCAGAGTCATGTTAAAATTCTTTCAAATCTCCCCGACTTTTCTTCAAAATGTCAATTCTCCCTGACTCAAAATAAAATTCCCTTACTTCTTCTTGACCTTGAATAATTTTTTCCCCTGACCATCTCCTGAGCTGTGGCAACCCTGACACATGTTTTAGTTCGTCAAGTAATCTTTCCAAAACAAAATAGCGTGACAAGGCCGTGTAACGTCCCTGACGTTCTAATATAGCTTGGCGAACGACTTGCCTCACCTTCAAACATATGCACGCTTGCTGAAGCGTTGTCTCTCATAGCGTCCATAAAGATGGCTGGCAAAAATTTGGACAACACGATCTTCACTTTGGGTCCAATGAGCTTATCTGACATCATCTTGGAAAACAGCTCGGCTGATCTCTCGCGGACCACTGGGTTTGTGCCATTTTCATAAAGGTCCAGAAGATAGATCAGACCGCCTGAAAAATACACCAGGTTAGAATCTGTCTCGGGTCCAAGAAATCGAAGAAGCGACGAGCAGGGTTACGATTAGCCTCCAAACAGTCACTCTACTGAATTTTTGCGCAAAGCTGTTTCTTCAGCATAAAGAGGATAAGAGACGGTATTGCCACACCCATCCCACCCCAACCTACCACTCCCTTTGATGGGATATCGGCATTTTGACAAGTTGCCCTAACTGGTTTATACTTCTAGGTTAGGAGCAAAGAGCCTTGTCCAAGCGCACAATACTACGACTCTAAGCAGAGTCTAACCACTCGCTCTGAAGTCTAACATAGCAGACCACTGCGTCACCACCACCCCCTCCCTGTTGCCTTAAATAAAATTCGTGACGTAAGTAATATGCTAATCCCCGTCAACATTGACGTTTTAGTTTGTGGTATTTACCTTTATGCATCGTTTCCTTGACGATTTTAGTGTTGGAACAAAGTGCGTGCATTGTATCAACTGCCAACAGACGATCTGTCACGAAAAACAATACCACAAAGGTTATGAATGAGAACTATTTTTGCACTTTTCTGGGAAAGAAACAAGCACATGATTTGAAACTTTCTCTTAACATGCCAGAGCCGAGTTGTTCGAAAGCCGGTTAACGCTAACCCAGGATTACAAGTTAATGGAAGTATCAATTTTTCCTGTATACAAATGTTTTTCACTTCTTATGTTTTGTGTAGTTTGAGATTACTCATGCTCAAAACTGAAGGACAGACAAGATAACCAGAAAACCTCATCGAAAAAATACAAAACTGAAGGCAGGTAGGCAACAGCATAATCAAAATCTCTCGGGTTAGAGTGGAAAAGACGTAACAGAGACGCAAAAACGGATCCTGTGGTGGGGAGGGTAAGGGGTACTGTAGACGAACCACCTGATGGAAGCGTGTGTAGTGTTAGGAACAAAAAGCCGAGGATGTCAGAGTCAGCTATACTCGTTACACAGTTCTTGTTTGCTGTCGTGCTTGAGATGACCTGCAATACAGTGATAAGAGTCATTTCCCCTTACATTATCAATACACTGTTAAGAAGACAAGTGATGACAATAAAGAAATTGAACACCCATCCTTAGCCATCCTTGTTCCGTTATGGTTTATCATTATCTCTTTGGTGTTTTTCTTTCTTACAAAACTGTTATTTTCAGGTTTCCTACCATTCAAAGGTAATTTTGTATGTGGCCAAAATAACTCAAAATACCATGACTGAGCCCCTTTAACAGGGGCATCAGTTCACAGCAATAAATGACTGAAATAAATGAATTCAAGGTAGACACATCTGTCATATCGAATCGGAGACATGAAGGAATTTGTGAAAACGCAAGTTCATTGTCCCAGTCATCTGAAAATAGCAGCGGACGATACATATTAAGCAAGGGGAAAAAGGAAAGGTTTGTTGAGGTTGAGGTTTTGGGGAAGGTCAGTTTCGTGAGGAAAGTTGAGTTTTGTGATCTGATGAGTATCATCCATATTTTGCTGCTATTGCTCTGACACTCGCCACAATGCATTAAACAGGCAAAACAACTACAAACACACTTTTGGCCTGTCACACAATCGTCTCCCAAGCAACACACGGCGTGACACGTCAACGTAACGCTTGCGCAGTTTATACCTGAGTTGTTTTTGATGACGTTTCTAAGCGCTTCCAGAGCCATGTCTTTTCTGGTTTTTCTTCAAGTCCAGCTCTGTGGCAGTGAGGACCATCAATGAATGAAGGTACTGGGAATGAAACAAATACGCAAGACTGAAAGGTTAAAATCTCATCATTATTCAAGGCAGGTAACAAAGTAGATCGCATCAATGACTAATATCACTATTTATCATATTTTAAAACTGCTTGTCCTTGGGCGAAAAAATGTTAAAATTGCTATTTCTTGTAATGTTACCAACCTGCGCCTCTGAGCCAAGGAAGTCGATCAAATCTGCTGCAAATTTAAGCGGAGCCCAAAAAGCAGACACAAAGTGTTGTTAGTGATCATTCAAATCTACAGTAACCCGATTTGTACTTGAAATGCTGTAATCAACAACTTCACAATATTCACAATATTTAATTATTAATTTAAAGGCTGCAGTAATGTAGTTTTTGTGATATACAGAATAAAGTTGGGCAAATACTTAATACCTGAAAACAATTCTGTGTTTCTTGGTATCTGGTCATGATCAGGGAGAACATTATCACTTGGACTCTTTTCTCCTGATGGAAGGAAACAAGTGAAAGATATTTATAAGCTAGATAATATTAAATTACCTCAATGGAATAAGTGTATACATCTACCATATAGGCTTAACATGTTAAATCCACTGTTAAATGCATCACAAATTGATGAGCTTGAGAAAGGTGCAGGGTGTCCAGCAGCATAGTTGTTCAGAAAAATAGGAAAATAGGAAACTGCAATTGAAAAAATACGCAAAAATAGGAACTTTCCTTCAAAAAATTAGGAAAAGAATAGGAGAATCATAATTGATGGACAAAGATAACCTCCCTACACCCCATCAGCTACCCCAATCGACCACTTTAGTTCATTGACAGTGATATACATTTGTACATACAGTGTGATAATGTAAGCATTTTGAATTTTAAAGTTATTCTTCTTCGTCGCTCTCATTGTGATAACAACATCAGTTTGCATAACATTTATATTATAAATCTAAATCAATTGAAGAGCAATCGGCAATCAGTTGTGAAATTGACATTTGAATATCATGTTTTCCTAGAAACAAGACTAGTGATACTACACTGAATTCATCAATCCAAATTCCCTGATTTTAACTGTAACTGAACTACTCAGGCTTCACCTTGTTCAGAAACTACGCTGTCTTTTCAAAACTTCAACATCAACCCAGCACACAATAGCAAACACAAATCCTAAGAGAAGTTTTAAAACGACACTTCCCTCTTGACTTGACATAAAACAACAGCTCACCCTTAATTTGACTTTAACAAGACAGTTCACCCTTAATTTGGTTTTCTTTTATTTGATGAACATCAACTTCCTCACATGAGCATCTTCCAGGTTCAAATATGATCACACAAGTGAGCAAGAGTTCAGCATGAGGACATACATTGGATAATTAACCAAATAGCAGGTTGAAATCCTCATCAGCTATTAGAGTGCTCAATAGTTTAACTAGAGACACATCAGACTTAATGACAAAGATATAGAAATCATATATGATGCTCATTTCGAAACGAAACATAGAGAAGTGCAACTGAGCTTAGTGAGCATTATATGGAGCCTGAAGGACCAGAACGTTGAGTACAACATTAAATGGCGTAAGATGAAGGAGAGCAGATCTTATTCGAACACTATAAAGAAATGTAATTTGGGTTTGTGGGAGAAATATTTCATTTTATGTAAACCCAAAGTGTCAACCCTAAACAACAGAAATGAGCCAATATCTTGCTGTAGATATTCTAGGAATTTTTTGCTGACAAATATCATCACCTTATTAGCCATAGCATCTCACTTGATGCGCCACGTACCACCCTTTTTACATATTGTTCTGTTTTTTTTTCAAATATCTTTCCCTGTAACCATTTTTTCTAGCAGTTGCCTGATGATTGCTTGTGAAGAAGCATGAAACCCTGAGTAGCAAGTAAATGTCTTAGACCAACTAATCCAGCTTTATACTTCCATTATTGGATAATTAACGTATTTTCAATGGGTTTATACAGAATATTATCTGTTGACTTCAACATAATCACATGAACCATATTGATACAGCTACATGTCGATACAATATATAACAAAGAAAATCATTGAGAAATATGGAACCAGTAAATCAGAGCGATGAACAGAAATCCAGTAAGGAACAGAGAACAAAGAAATAGTTACTGTCCCTAATATTTTTGCTAATTTAGAACATCCAAGTCATGACATTGCTTTATGCTAAATCCACATCCGAGCCTATGAAACACCAGAGGCTATTAATCCATTTTCAATTTTGCAAGACATGATGCTTAATTAGCCAAAAAAAAAAAAAAAATAGGAAAAATAGGAGGTTTCATTTTTAAAAATAGGAGAAAATAGGAATTCATCTGCTCAAAAAAGTAGGAAAAAATATGAGCTGGACACCTTGAAGGTGCCAGAGCTGAGCATGATGGCTATGATTGCTGGAGCCATAGCAAAGATTTCATTCCATTGTTAGTTACGACTGAACTGGAAAACATGGTTAATGTGTTTCACGCATGACACATATGACAAGTTAAAAAATAATAATAAGGCGTAAAATGAATGTACTATCATTTACAAATTATAAAAACAAAGCGTATTACTTTATTGATGTAGTCCTTTGCCGAAAGACAAATTTAAGAGATATTTGGCAAATACTGAAGTCTTGATCCCTTAAAAATGCTAGATCAACAGCACTGTTCACAATTTTGGACAAAAACTTGTCTTGAATTTTACACCTGCAACATACAGAAATCTCATGGTTATTAATATGGGCAGGCTTTTAGCAAGATGGGTGTCCAGGCATCCTGTGGATGGCCTCTTATTAAAGAAAATCGCTTTATTTTTCACATGTTGCCTTATAGATTGTTCATTTGAGCAGGCCCTATAGCACTTTTGGGACACCCACTTTTTAAATCTTGACCAAAAGCCTGAATGTGGGTAATATCGAGGTACAGTGTACATGTACCGTTCAAAGTTTATGTTCTTTAAACTATGCATAAATTAAAACTTAGACTGGTTTATTTGAAAGAGCTTTTAAGCTCTCCTTTAAAAATGTTGAGTACTTTCCTTGATTCGTGATTGAAAACTTCTTTCAATTGAACGAAGAAAAGGTTTGCTGTTACATGTATGCCATCCTTTCTAAGTAAGTTGTTACCAGTAGTTCAAACACTTCAGCGTGACATAAAGGGACAGGTCTGTAAGGGCGTCTAGTATTTTCCACGGTCATTTCTAGGAAAAATATATCTCACAACCTTGATCTTTACCATGAACAGCTGTGGCTAAATTTTGTTACAGTGCCTAAGAGATCAAAATAAATGACTCGCGTCTTGTTATTTGTGGATATGGAACTCCCAACAGCTGTGGGGCCCAAAGCGTAAAACCACAAAACACCAAAATTCTAGGGGGTGGGTGGAGTACCGTGAAGCCCCTTCAAAACAGAAAATCCTGGGGGTGAGGGGTCTATCTGGAAAAAAACCCTCTAAGGAGGGGGGATGGAGGATGGTTATTTTCTGGAACCACACATTTTACCCCTCCTGGTCTGCAGTCTGCAGTCTTCATTTTACACTGACTGGTAATTTTCAAATGTTTTTTTACACATGTATACCTTGACAGTGGAGAGACTGATTATTCATGCTAATTACTTCATGAAAATCATTAATAAACATACCTGCTCTATGGTGCCAGATATTCAGTTGTCGTCCTGTACTACCATTCATTTACTCCTTATCTTATCTTTATCTGGTGATGTTCTGCTCTTCATCTGATCCAATCTTGCCTTGTGGTTTTGTTTAACTTCGTTCAGCCAAGTTATCTCGCTTGATGTCCTCTCTGTGTCCAGTCTTTCCACGTACAAGCCTTCAACATTTCGGTTATTTCTCAACGAGAGGTTTACATTTTCTTGTGTGTAACAGCCCCGGGAAAAAGCCTGTTTAGTTTACTAGAGTATTACACTCAAAAAACTTTGTTCCCTCTTGCACGTGTCTTCCGCCATCTTTGTTATCTCGACCCCACACTCACTCGGCCATAATGTCGTGTTTGTGTCACGTGATATTTTCGCCCCTAGTCTTAGCCTACAGGGGTTTGGCCACGGGGAAACTCGCTTTGGAGACGATTTGATTGGCTCAAGAGAGGATCAAGATTCACAGAGGACGTTTGAACAAGAAAAAGACCAAGTTACCGCTGCACAAAACACATTGGTTTTGAGTACAGTTCATGCTTTGGCAAGACGTCAAAACCATCTTCTCCGAAGCACGTACTTGCAAGGTTTGCTTGAAGTAAATTCTTGTCGCAGGTGTTGGTGTTTCATAACGACACTGAACGGAAGGACCAGTCAGAACTTGTTTCCAGTGGCTGAGAGCTAAGTAAAACTTCTCCGCTAGTTGAATTCTTGAACGTGATGGAATACTATCAAGCAAGAAAGACCGTGCTTGACCACATTTCAAAACACCAAGGAGAGAGTTGAAAATACTACGCGTGGCGGAGTATTTTTGACGAACTTCGAGCCAGCTCTTAAACAATCAGTTTCCACAGGTGACAACAAACTGAAAGCTCTCTGGTTTTAAGGAATGCAGTACAATGTAACTTAGACTATCCTCGATCGGGGAACCTCTTGTTAAACGGAAGGGTGATGTAAGCAGTTCCGTAGACTAGTCAGTATGAGGCAAACCAAGGCACTTGCCTCAGTCATTTTTTTTCCTCGTTTTTGTTGTTTCTCTGTTGAAAGGGGAAATTGAAACACTGGTAAATGCCAAGGAAAAGAATTAAACCATGGACTTTGCCTCAGTCATAATTTTTTGTTTTGGCTACGGCCCTGGTGAGGCAAACCCAAGGAACGCACAGAAAAGACAAGGAGGCACAGCAGAAAAACGCTAAACGGAATACCTAAAGGAAAAGAAGACGAACTGTATAAATGGAACACAAAACGAAACACAAAACGAAACACAGCCTTGACTATTTGTGCTTTGGTTGCGGCGAGGTTTTCCACAGTTTTTAGAGCTCCGTTTAGGAGGTTCAGAAGGTACTGAACTAATTCGAACGAAAGACCCTAAAGAGATAAAAGGAAGGAAGTTAAGATCTCTTGAATAGTCACACAAAAGGGTGATGTAAACAAATCTTCTAATAATACACAGTATATCATAAACGTACAGCTCAATAGCTTTCATTTCGGTGGTGGCACAGTAAGGCTTCGCCCACAAACTCAAAAGTTAGAAGAGCTTCGTGCGGTATGATAAACAGTATCAGATAAAAGTATCACTCAATAGCTTTCAGTTGAATGGTCCCACACTAGGGTTTCATCCTTGTACAGCATAATAAACAGTATCAGATGAAAGTACTGCTCATTTCATTTGAATGGTCACACACCAGGGTTTCACCCACAGACTTTAAAGTTAGAACCACCTTGTACAGCATAATACACAGTGCCAGATGAAAGTACTGCTCAATAGCTTTCATTTGAATGGTCACACGCTAGGGTTTCATCCAGAAACTTTAAAGTTAGTACCACCTTGTACAGCATAGTAAACAGCACCACATGAAAGTACTGCTCAATAACTTTCATTTAATGCCCACACTAGGGTTTCATCCAAAAACTTAAAAGTCAAAACCACATACACAGCACAAACGGAAAGAGGATTAATCATCAAACATGTTAGTCTCGAGGTTTACTACACAATTCAAGGTAAATATCACTTCTTATTTACCTGTGCTACAAGCTCTGTGTGATTCTTGTCAAACATTCTGTGAAGTGCTTCACATGCCACACCCACGACATCTGGCCTCGCTTCCATTCCCTTGATCATGTGACTGATACAGTCGCTGACCTGCGCCATGCTTCGAACACAGATCTGAAAAGGGCCGTTTCCGAGCGAGAGAAATCATACAACGAATAAATCAAAATCTTAGTTCCACTATATAAGAAATGCAAAAATGTAATTTAAATGGCTTTCTTATTTTTCCACAGATGACATCCCCTTTTTAAAAATTAATCGCTCTTTCAATAATCTGATTTGACTATTTAATACAACATAGCTTTTTCAAGGTAAACTTTTTTCAGAATACTGACAATATTTCTCTCTTGAAAAGGGCCAAATTACGCTTTTTCAAGTGACGCGGACACAAACAACCTTGACTCGACGCATCGAAAAAATTTACACTACATTTTCTACGTTCGTGGTTCGTGATATATATGAATCTTTTAGTCTTACATATCCATTTACAAATAAAGCTGCGTTTTAAATTTCTCCGGCAATGTGGATGGGGCCTTAGTTTATTTCTACATGGGTGAAATGTGACGTTCCCTGCATGCAATTATGTACATCGCAAAAAAGCGACGTTGTTTTAAAATATCGTTGCATAACTAAATTTCCTTTGTGAGGTCTGGATTAAACTCCATCCCCTAATGGTGTGTCTTACCTCGTTAGCCGAGAGCAAGTGAACCACTTGCACAGCGGATTTCACGACTGCATTGTTTGTAGAACCCATGCTCTTTTACTAAATTTGGAATGTGGCCTAGGCCTGGGACCTGGGAATAGAGCACAGATACTCTTAACATTCGCTTTATGCCGCAATGTGAACACAAACGTTCTGCTAACTGGTGACCAATTCCTTAATTCTCACGTCTGTATACTCAATTAAGTGGTGATTACATCTGGAGAAAATAAAAGTTGATCTAGCCAAGACTACCGTTTCAAACCTCTAGCCCTGCCCGAGATCGTGTTATTTCTGAGAAGTGACTTAACGTTTTTCTTGAGTTGCCATCCAGGAGACTAGGCAAGAGCAAGCAGACACGTTCCCCACCCCAGCCCCGTACACTGAGCAGTTTTGTTCACGATATTTCAACATGGCGCATGCTTGCTTGAGGGTTGAATCGGAAAAAAATAAGTTGTTTAGAATGTGGTTATAGACGAAAATTCCCAATACCACTTCTAATTCGTCGTTTTCCACGTACCTGGTCTGCTAGCTGCGGTTGTGCCGTAAAAAGACAGAGTGTGGCCTGGGTGACAGTCTCGAGAGTCTCGCCCTGAAACGGGTTTGAGAAAAGTAGCAAGAAAGTAGAAAACGGAAATGACAATATAAAACACACGTACTAAACAGGTAAAACAGGTAAAGCAGCAGCCTGGTCTGAGAGGTTTCAGAAAAGTACCAAAAAGTGGAAAACGAAAATGACAGTATAACAAACAAGTATCAAAACGTAAACCCCTTAAAAATAAAACAAAACTTACATCAGAGGAGGATTTTGTTAGCAGTTCAACAAACTTCTGTAGCAAAGCTATAAGGAACTTCTTCGGCTTCCGAAGAACCTGAGAAGACAAAATAAAAAGAACCCACTTTCAAAGCTATACTATTGAGTTTTGTTTTATTGTAGCTTTACTGAGCTATATAATGACTTCAAAGTCAATGGTTTATTGACCTTGGCCAGAATCTTCCGTTCTAGTCCACTCGGATGCAAAATCTGCACTGACCACGATTTCTATCAAGCATTTTTTCCCCACATTTTCCTCCAAGTTACGGCTAGCTATTTGTACGTTTTGCCACCGTAATAACTGGTGTTGCAAATTTCGTTCATGCGACCTTTCCCCCTCTTTTCTCAAATTGCTTTTTCTCCCTCGCCATCAGTTACGAGCTTTCTAGCGCTTGGCACTGGTTATATGTTTTCCCGCGCTTAACCCTGATTACGTGTTTTCCCGCTCTTTTGACGAGTTATGTTTTTTTTTGTTTGCTTTGAGTTCTGATTGGCTTAATGGGTTCGGCTCTGAGAAAACCTTAGCCTCACTTTTGCAACAACTATAACAAAACCAACGCCGTTTAAAGAAACTTTTTTTTTTTTCTTTGTTGTTTTTTTCTTTTTCTTTTTTAAGAACATACCCAAGCTGGCTGCTGAATAAAGAGCCGAAGATAAATTCCACCAATTGTTATTTCCCCAGCAGCTTCGTCAAACATAACTTCAAAGTCTTCAGGAAGCTGAAAACAAAAACACAACACGTTTCACATCAATTTCTCAATAACAAAGGCTGTTTGTTTTCCAAATTCTCTTAGAGTACAAATATCATTAAATGCACTCTTTGCCAGACGAATTTCTCCACCTGTTTTTAAGTACACATCTCTTTTTCTACAAACCTCCTTCAAAGTATTTAAATTTCACCTGCCTACTAAATATTTTCACAAAAGAGGACAGGGAAGTCACGAAATAATGTCTTACCTTCCATTGAATGTCTGGGCTGTCTTTCTGCACCTGGTAATGCCTATAACGACAGGAAAAAGAAACGCGATCAGCACATTTTCCTGTGTAACAGCAGCTTCTTGGCCTACTCACGTAACGCAATCTTTACTGCTAGTCAGGACGTAATTCTAAACGTAATGACATGTTGAGGGGAAGATGGCGGTTCAAAATGGTGTCTGTACAAGAGATGCACATCTAAGACCGGAGACAACTAGTTTCGTCATGATCATCTTCGCTTAAGACGGCACTGGCCGCAGGTTTACATAACGAAATATTAACAGCAACAATTATTCGACTTTTTAAGGGCATTAACCAACTGACTTTAATCAGTATATCAGACACGAAAGACTGTGTTTGACCACATTTCCAAACACTAAGAATCATGGAACATGGACTAGCATTAATAAACTCACTTGTCTTTAAGCTGTTTCACCACTGTGCAGATTTTTTCTCTGGCTTCAGTGTTCCATATCAGTTCAGGATTCTCCTGGTTTGCTATACCGAAAAAAACAAACAAACAAATCAAAAACAGATCCGGTATAGACACCACATACATAACCTATTAGCCACACACATGATTGCCACAGACATAACTTTTCAAAATCCCTGAGTTTTCCCTGATAAAAATAATATTTCCCTGAGCAAATAAATACAAAATGTCACAGACAGAAGAGTTTCTAGCCTCCCCTAACAGCCTTCCTTTCCACCCATTCATCGAGACTGGCAAGTTTTCAAAACAATTTCTTGATTGAGGAGAAACATCGTTGAGATCACACTGAATATTTCTTCCAGCCTTCAATGGTATTAAATCAGCAGAGTCATGTTAAAATTCTTTCAAATCTCCCCGACTTTTCTTCAAAATGTCAATTCTCCCTGACTCAAAATAAAATTCCCTTACTTCTTCTTGACCTTGAATAATTTTTTCCCCTGACCATCTCCTGAGCTGTGGCAACCCTGACACATGTTTTAGTTCGTCAAGTAATCTTTCCAAAACAAAATAGCGTGACAAGGCCGTGTAACGTCCCTGACGTTCTAATATAGCTTGGCGAACGACTTGCCTCACCTTCAAACATATGCACGCTTGCTGAAGCGTTGTCTCTCATAGCGTCCATAAAGATGGCTGGCAAAAATTTGGACAACACGATCTTCACTTTGGGTCCAATGAGCTTATCTGACATCATCTTGGAAAACAGCTCGGCTGATCTCTCGCGGACCACTGGGTTTGTGCCATTTTCATAAAGGTCCAGAAGATAGATCAGACCGCCTGAAAAATACACCAGGTTAGAATCTGTCTCGGGTCCAAGAAATCGAAGAAGCGACGAGCAGGGTTACGATTAGCCTCCAAACAGTCACTCTACTGAATTTTTGCGCAAAGCTGTTTCTTCAGCATAAAGAGGATAAGAGACGGTATTGCCACACCCATCCCACCCCAACCTACCACTCCCTTTGATGGGATATCGGCATTTTGACAAGTTGCCCTAACTGGTTTATACTTCTAGGTTAGGAGCAAAGAGCCTTGTCCAAGCGCACAATACTACGACTCTAAGCAGAGTCTAACCACTCGCTCTGAAGTCTAACATAGCAGACCACTGCGTCACCACCACCCCCTCCCTGTTGCCTTAAATAAAATTCGTGACGTAAGTAATATGCTAATCCCCGTCAACATTGACGTTTTAGTTTGTGGTATTTACCTTTATGCATCGTTTCCTTGACGATTTTAGTGTTGGAACAAAGTGCGTGCATTGTATCAACTGCCAACAGACGATCTGTCACGAAAAACAATACCACAAAGGTTATGAATGAGAACTATTTTTGCACTTTTCTGGGAAAGAAACAAGCACATGATTTGAAACTTTCTCTTAACATGCCAGAGCCGAGTTGTTCGAAAGCCGGTTAACGCTAACCCAGGATTACAAGTTAATGGAAGTATCAATTTTTCCTGTATACAAATGTTTTTCACTTCTTATGTTTTGTGTAGTTTGAGATTACTCATGCTCAAAACTGAAGGACAGACAAGATAACCAGAAAACCTCATCGAAAAAATACAAAACTGAAGGCAGGTAGGCAACAGCATAATCAAAATCTCTCGGGTTAGAGTGGAAAAGACGTAACAGAGACGCAAAAACGGATCCTGTGGTGGGGAGGGTAAGGGGTACTGTAGACGAACCACCTGATGGAAGCGTGTGTAGTGTTAGGAACAAAAAGCCGAGGATGTCAGAGTCAGCTATACTCGTTACACAGTTCTTGTTTGCTGTCGTGCTTGAGATGACCTGCAATACAGTGATAAGAGTCATTTCCCCTTACATTATCAATACACTGTTAAGAAGACAAGTGATGACAATAAAGAAATTGAACACCCATCCTTAGCCATCCTTGTTCCGTTATGGTTTATCATTATCTCTTTGGTGTTTTTCTTTCTTACAAAACTGTTATTTTCAGGTTTCCTACCATTCAAAGGTAATTTTGTATGTGGCCAAAATAACTCAAAATACCATGACTGAGCCCCTTTAACAGGGGCATCAGTTCACAGCAATAAATGACTGAAATAAATGAATTCAAGGTAGACACATCTGTCATATCGAATCGGAGACATGAAGGAATTTGTGAAAACGCAAGTTCATTGTCCCAGTCATCTGAAAATAGCAGCGGACGATACATATTAAGCAAGGGGAAAAAGGAAAGGTTTGTTGAGGTTGAGGTTTTGGGGAAGGTCAGTTTCGTGAGGAAAGTTGAGTTTTGTGATCTGATGAGTATCATCCATATTTTGCTGCTATTGCTCTGACACTCGCCACAATGCATTAAACAGGCAAAACAACTACAAACACACTTTTGGCCTGTCACACAATCGTCTCCCAAGCAACACACGGCGTGACACGTCAACGTAACGCTTGCGCAGTTTATACCTGAGTTGTTTTTGATGACGTTTCTAAGCGCTTCCAGAGCCATGTCTTTTCTGGTTTTTCTTCAAGTCCAGCTCTGTGGCAGTGAGGACCATCAATGAATGAAGGTACTGGGAATGAAACAAATACGCAAGACTGAAAGGTTAAAATCTCATCATTATTCAAGGCAGGTAACAAAGTAGATCGCATCAATGACTAATATCACTATTTATCATATTTTAAAACTGCTTGTCCTTGGGCGAAAAAATGTTAAAATTGCTATTTCTTGTAATGTTACCAACCTGCGCCTCTGAGCCAAGGAAGTCGATCAAATCTGCTGCAAATTTAAGCGGAGCCCAAAAAGCAGACACAAAGTGTTGTTAGTGATCATTCAAATCTACAGTAACCCGATTTGTACTTGAAATGCTGTAATCAACAACTTCACAATATTCACAATATTTAATTATTAATTTAAAGGCTGCAGTAATGTAGTTTTTGTGATATACAGAATAAAGTTGGGCAAATACTTAATACCTGAAAACAATTCTGTGTTTCTTGGTATCTGGTCATGATCAGGGAGAACATTATCACTTGGACTCTTTTCTCCTGATGGAAGGAAACAAGTGAAAGATATTTATAAGCTAGATAATATTAAATTACCTCAATGGAATAAGTGTATACATCTACCATATAGGCTTAACATGTTAAATCCACTGTTAAATGCATCACAAATTGATGAGCTTGAGAAAGGTGCAGGGTGTCCAGCAGCATAGTTGTTCAGAAAAATAGGAAAATAGGAAACTGCAATTGAAAAAATACGAAAAAATAGGAACTTTCCTTCAAAAAATTAGGAAAAGAATAGGAGAATCATAATTGATGGACAAAGATAACCTCCCTACACCCCATCAGCTACCCCAATCGACCACTTTAGTTCATTGACAGTGATATACATTTGTACATACAGTGTGATAATGTAAGCATTTTGAATTTTAAAGTTATTCTTCTTCGTCGCTCTCATTGTGATAACAACATCAGTTTGCATAACATTTATATTATAAATCTAAATCAATTGAAGAGCAATCGGCAATCAGTTGTGAAATTGACATTTGAATATCATGTTTTCCTAGAAACAAGACTAGTGATACTACACTGAATTCATCAATCCAAATTCCCTGATTTTAACTGTAACTGAACTACTCAGGCTTCACCTTGTTCAGAAACTACGCTGTCTTTTCAAAACTTCAACATCAACCCAGCACACAATAGCAAACACAAATCCTAAGAGAAGTTTTAAAACGACACTTCCCTCTTGACTTGACATAAAACAACAGCTCACCCTTAATTTGACTTTAACAAGACAGTTCACCCTTAATTTGGTTTTCTTTTATTTGATGAACATCAACTTCCTCACATGAGCATCTTCCAGGTTCAAATATGATCACACAAGTGAGCAAGAGTTCAGCATGAGGACATACATTGGATAATTAACCAAATAGCAGGTTGAAATCCTCATCAGCTATTAGAGTGCTCAATAGTTTAACTAGAGACACATCAGACTTAATGACAAAGATATAGAAATCATATATGATGCTCATTTCGAAACGAAACATAGAGAAGTGCAACTGAGCTTAGTGAGCATTATATGGAGCCTGAAGGACCAGAACGTTGAGTACAACATTAAATGGCATAAGATGAAGGAGAGCAGATCTTATTCGAACACTATAAAGAAATGTAATTTGAGTTTGTGGGAGAAATATTTCATTTTATGTAAACCCAAAGTGTCAACCCTAAACAACAGAAATGAGCCAATATCTTGCTGTAGACATTCTAGGAATTTTTTGCTGAAAAATATCATCACCTTATTAGCCATAGCATCTCACTTGATGCGCCACGTACCACCCTTTTTACATATTGTTCTGTTTTTTTTTCAAATATCTTTCCCTGTAACCATTTTTTCTAGCAGTTGCCTGATGATTGCTTGTGAAGAAGCATGAAACCCTGAGTAGCAAGTAAATGTCTTAGACCAACTAATCCAGCTTTATACTTCCATTATTGGATAATTAACGTATTTTCAATGGGTTTATACAGAATATTATCTGTTGACTTCAACATAATCACATGAACCATATTGATACAGCTACATGTCGATACAATATATAACAAAGAAAATCATTGAGAAATATGGAACCAGTAAATCAGAGCGATGAACAGAAATCCAGTAAGGAACAGAGAACAAAGAAATAGTTACTGTCCCTAATATTTTTGCTAATTTAGAACATCCAAGTCATGACATTGCTTTATGCTAAATCCACATCCGAGCCTATGAAACACCAGAGGCTATTAATCCATTTTCAATTTTGCAAGACATGATGCTTAATTAGCCAAAAAAAAAAAAAAAAAGGAAAAATAGGAGGTTTCATTTTTAAAAATAGGAGAAAATAGGAATTCATCTGCTCAAAAAAGTAGGAAAAAATATGAGCTGGACACCTTGAAGGTGCCAGAGCTGAGCATGATGGCTATGATTGCTGGAGCCATAGCAAAGATTTCATTCCATTGTTAGTTACGACTGAACTGGAAAACATGGTTAATGTGTTTCACGCATGACACATATGACAAGTTAAAAAATAATAATAAGGCGTAAAATGAATGTACTATCATTTACAAATTATAAAAACAAAGCGTATTACTTTATTGATGTAGTCCTTTGCCGAAAGACAAATTTAAGAGATATTTGGCAAATACTGAAGTCTTGATCCCTTAAAAATGCTAGATCAACAGCACTGTTCACAATTTTGGACAAAAACTTGTCTTGAATTTTACACCTGCAACATACAGAAATCTCATGGTTATTAATATGGGCAGGCTTTTAGCAAGATGGGTGTCCAGGCATCCTGTGGATGGCCTCTTATTAAAGAAAATCGCTTTATTTTTCACATGTTGCCTTATAGATTGTTCATTTGAGCAGGCCCTATAGCACTTTTGGGACACCCACTTTTTAAATCTTGACCAAAAGCCTGAATGTGGGTAATATCGAGGTACAGTGTACATGTACCGTTCAAAGTTTATGTTCTTTAAACTATGCATAAATTAAAACTTAGACTGGTTTATTTGAAAGAGCTTTTAAGCTCTCCTTTAAAAATGTTGAGTACTTTCCTTGATTTGTGATTGAAAACTTCTTTCAATTGAACGAAGAAAAGGTTTGCTGTTACATGTATGCCATCCTTTCTAAGTAAGTTGTTACCAGTAGTTCAAACACTTCAGCGTGACATAAAGGGACAGGTCTGTAAGGGCGTCTAGTATTTTCCACGGTCATTTCTAGGAAAAATATATCTCACAACCTTGATCTTTACCATGAACAGCTGTGGCTAAATTTTGTTACAGTGCCTAAGAGATCAAAATAAATGACTCGCGTCTTGTTATTTGTGGATATGGAACTCCCAACAGCTGTGGGGCCCAAAGCGTAAAACCACAAAACACCAAAATTCTAGGGGGTGGGTGGAGTACCGTGAAGCCCCTTCAAAACAGAAAATCCTGGGGGTGAGGGGTCTATCTGGAAAAAAACCCTCTAAGGAGGGGGGGTGGAGGATGGTTATTTTCTGGAACCACACATTTTACCCCTCCTGGTCTGCAGTCTGCAGTCTTCATTTTACACTGACTGGTAATTTTCAAATGTTTTTTTACACATGTATACCTTGACAGTGGAGAGACTGATTATTCATGCTAATTACTTCATGAAAATCATTAATAAACATACCTGCTCTATGGTGCCAGATATTCAGTTGTCGTCCTGTACTACCATTCATTTACTCCTTATCTTATCTTTATCTGGTGATGTTCTGCTCTTCATCTGATCCAATCTTGGCTTGTGGTTTTGTTTAACTTCGTTCAGCCAAGTTATCTCGCTTGATGTCCTCTCTGTGTCCAGTCTTTCCACGTACAAGCCTTCAACATTTCGGTTATTTCTCAACGAGAGGTTTACATTTTCTTGTGTGTAACAGCCCCGGGAAAAAGCCTGTTTAGTTTACTAGAGTATTACACTCAAAAAACTTTGTTCCCTCTTGCACGTGTCTTCCGCCATCTTTGTTATCTCGACCCCACACTCACTCGGCCATAATGTCGTGTTTGTGTCACGTGATATTTTCGCCCCTAGTCTTAGCCTACAGGGGTTTGGGCACGGGGAAACTCGCTTTGGAGACGATTTGATTGGCTCAAGAGAGGATCAAGATTCACAGAGGACGTTTGAACAAGAAAAAGACCAAGTTACCGCTGCACAAAACACATTGGTTTTGAGTACAGTTCATGCTTTGGCAAGACGTCAAAACCATCTTCTCCGAAGCACGTACTTGCAAGGTTTGCTTGAAGTAAATTCTTGTCGCAGGTGTTGGTGTTTCATAACGACACTGAACGGAAGGACCAGTCAGAACTTGTTTCCAGTGGCTGAGAGCTAAGTAAAACTTCTCCGCTAGTTGAATTCTTGAACGTGATGGAATACTATCAAGCAAGAAAGACCGTGCTTGACCACATTTCAAAACACCAAGGAGAGAGTTGAAAATACTACGCGTGGCGGAGTATTTTTGACGAACTTCGAGCCAGCTCTTAAACAATCAGTTTCCACAGGTGACAACAAACTGAAAGCTCTCTGGTTTTAAGGAATGCAGTACAATGTAACTTAGACTATCCTCGATCGGGGAACCTCTTGTTAAACGGAAGGGTGATGTAAGCAGTTCCGTAGACTAGTCAGTATGAGGCAAACCAAGGCACTTGCCTCAGTCATTTTTTTTTCTCGTTTTTGTTGTTTCTCTGTTGAAAGGGGAAATTG
Source organism: Orbicella faveolata (assembly GCF_042242905.1). Taxonomy (NCBI): domain Eukaryota; kingdom Metazoa; phylum Cnidaria; class Anthozoa; order Scleractinia; family Merulinidae; genus Orbicella; species Orbicella faveolata. The sequence continues at coordinate 69,735 of NW_028301542.1, read as the reverse complement.
AAACACTGGTAAATGCCAAGGAAAAGAATTAAACCATGGACTTTGCCTCAGTCATAATTTTTTGTTTTGGCTACGGCCCTGGTGAGGCAAACCCAAGGAACGCACAGAAAAGACAAGGAGGCACAGCAGAAAAACGCTAAACGGAATACCTAAAGGAAAAGAAGACGAACTGTATAAATGGAACACAAAACGAAACACAAAACGAAACACAGCCTTGACTATTTGTGCTTTGGTTGCGGCGGGGTTTTCCACAGTTTTTAGAGCTCCGTTTAGGAGGTTCAGAAGGTACTGAACTAATTCGAACGAAAGAGCCTAAAGAGATAAAAGGAAGGAAGTTAAGATCTCTTGAATAGTCACACAAAAGGGTGATGTAAACAAATCTTCTAATAATACACAGTATATCATAAACGTACAGCTCAATAGCTTTCATTTCGGTGGTGGCACAGTAAGGCTTCGCCCACAAACTCAAAAGTTAGAAGAGCGTCGTGCGGTATGATAAACAGTATCAGATAAAAGTATAACTCAATAGCTTTCAGTTGAATAGTCCCACACTAGGGTTTCATCCTTGTACAGCATAATAAACAGTACCAGATGAAAGTACTGCTCATTTCATTTGAATGGTCACACACCAGGGTTTCACCCACAGACTTTAAAGTTAGAACCACCTTGTACAGCATAATACACAGTGCCAGATGAAAGTACTGCTCAATAGCTTTCATTTGAATGGTCACACGCTAGGGTTTCATCCAGAAACTTTAAAGTTAGTACCACCTTGTACAGCATAGTAAACAGCACCACATGAAAGTACTGCTCAATAACTTTCATTTAATGCCCACACTAGGGTTTCATCCAAAAACTTAAAAGTCAAAACCACATACACAGCACAAACGGAAAGAGGATTAATCATCAAACATGTTAGTCTCGAGGTTTACTACACAATTCAAGGTAAATATCACTTCTTATTTACCTGTGCTACAAGCTCTGTGTGATTCTTGTCAAACATTCTGTGAAGTGCTTCACATGCCACACCCACGACATCTGGCCTCGCTTCCATTCCCTTGATCATGTGACTGATACAGTCGCTGACCTGCGCCATGCTTCGAACACAGATCTGAAAAGGGCCGTTTCCGAGCGAGAGAAATCATACAACGAATAAATCAAAATCTTAGTTCCACTATATAAGAAATGCAAAAATGTAATTTAAATGGCTTTCTTATTTTTCCACAGATGACATCCCCTTTTTAAAAATTAATCGCTCTTTCAATAATCTGATTTGACTATTTAATACAACATAGCTTTTTCAAGGTAAACTTTTTTCAGAATACTGACAATATTTCTCTCTTGAAAAGGGCCAAATTACGCTTTTTCAAGTGACGCGGACACAAACAACCTTGACTCGACGCATCGAAAAAATTTACACTACATTTTCTACGTTCGTGGTTCGTGATATATATGAATCTTTTAGTCTTACATATCCATTTACAAATAAAGCTGCGTTTTAAATTTCTCCGGCAATGTGGATGGGGCCTCAGTTTATTTCTACATGGGTGAAATGTGACGTTCCCTGCATGCAATTATGTACATCGCAAAAAAGCGACGTTGTTTTAAAATATCGTTGCATAACTAAATTTCCTTTGTGAGGTCTGGATTAAACTCCATCCCCTAATGGTGTGTCTTACCTCGTTAGCCGAGAGCAAGTGAACCACTTGCACAGCGGATTTCACGACTGCATTGTTTGTAGAACCCATGCTCTTTTACTAAATTTGGAATGTGGCCTAGGCCTGGGACCTGGGAATAGAGCACAGATACTCTTAACATTCGCTTTATGCCGCAATGTGAACACAAACGTTCTGCTAACTGGTGACCAATTCCTTAATTCTCACGTCTGTATACTCAATTAAGTGGTGATTACATCTGGAGAAAATAAAAGTTGATCTAGCCAAGACTACCGTTTCAAACCTCTAGCCCTGCCCGAGATCGTGTTATTTCTGAGAAGTCACTTAAAGTTTTTCTTGAGTTGCCATCCAGGAGACTAGGCAAGAGCAAGCAGACACGTTCCCCACCCCAGCCCCGTACACTGAGCAGTTTTGTTCACGATATTTCAACATGGCGCATGCTTGCTTGAGGGTTGAATCGGAAAAAAATAAGTTGTTTAGAATGTGGTTATAGACGAAAATTCCCAATACCACTTCTAATTCGTCGTTTTCCACGTACCTGGTCTGCTAGCTGCGGTTGTGCCGTAAAAAGACAGAGTGTGGCCTGGGTGACAGTCTCGAGAGTCTCGCCCTGAAACGGGTTTGAGAAAAGTAGCAAGAAAGTAGAAAACGGAAATGACAATATAAAACACACGTACTAAACAGGTAAAACAGGTAAAGCAGCAGCCTGGTCTGAGAGGTTTCAGAAAAGTACCAAAAAGTGGAAAACGAAAATGACAGTATAACAAACAAGTATCAAAGCGTAAACCCCTTAAAAATAAAACAAAACTTACATCAGAGGAGGATTTTGTTAGCAGTTCAACAAACTTCTGTAGCAAAGCTATAAGGAACTCCTTCGGCTTCCGAAGAACCTGAGAAGACAAAATAAAAAGAACCCACTTTCAAAGCTATACTATTGAGTTTTGTTTTACTGTAGCTTTACTGAGCTATATAATGACTTCAAAGTCAATGGTTTATTGACCTTGGCCAGAATCTTCCGTTCTAGTCCACTCGGATGCAAAATCTGCACTGACCACGATTTCTATCAAGCATTTTTTCCCCACATTTTCCTCCAAGTTACGGCTAGCTATTTGTACGTTTTGCCACCGTAATAACTGGTGTTGCAAATTTCGTTCATGCGACCTTTCCCCCTCTTTTCTCAAATTGCTTTTTCTCCCTCGCCATCAGTTACGAGCTTTCTAGCGCTTGGCACTGGTTATATGTTTTCCCGCGCTTAACCCTGATTACGTGTTTTCCCGCTCTTTTGACGAGTTATGTTTTTTTTTGTTTGCTTTGAGTTCTGATTGGCTTAATGGGTTCGGCTCTGAGAAAACCTTAGCCTCACTTTTGCAACAACTATAACAAAACCAACGCCGTTTAAAGAAACTTTTTTTTTTTCTTTGTTGTTTTTTTCTTTTTCTTTTTTAAGAACATACCCAAGCTGGCTGCTGAATAAAGAGCCGAAGATAAATTCCACCAATTGTTATTTCCCCAGCAGCTTCGTCAAACATAACTTCAAAGTCTTCAGGAAGCTGAAAACAAAAACACAACACGTTTCACATCAATTTCTCAATAACAAAGGCTGTTTGTTTTCCAAATTCTCTTAGAGTACAAATATCATTAAATGCACTCTTTGCCAGACGAATTTCTCCACCTGTTTTTAAGTACACATCTCTTTTTCTACAAACCTCCTTCAAAGTATTTAAATTTCACCTGCCTACTAAATATTTTCACAAAAGAGGACAGGGAAGTCACGAAATAATGTCTTACCTTCCATTGAATGTCTGGGCTGTCTTTCTGCACCTGGTAATGCCTATAACGACAGGAAAAAGAAACGCGATCAGCACATTTTCCTGTGTAACAGCAGCTTCTTGGCCTACTCACGTAACGCAATCTTTACTGCTAGTCAGGACGTAATTCTAAACGTAATGACATGTTGAGGGGAAGATGGCGGTTCAAAATGGTGTCTGTACAAGAGATGCACATCTAAGACCGGAGACAACTAGTTTCGTCATGATCATCTTCGCTTAAGACGGCACTGGCCGCAGGTTTACATAACGAAATATTAACAGCAACAATTATTCGACTTTTTAAGGGCATTAACCAACTGACTTTAATCAGTATATCAGACACGAAAGACTGTGTTTGACCACATTTCCAAACACTAAGAATCATGGAACATGGACTAGCATTAATAAACTCACTTGTCTTTAAGCTGTTTCACCACTGTGCAGATTTTTTCTCTGGCTTCAGTGTTCCATATCAGTTCAGGATTCTCCTGGTTTGCTATACCGAAAAAAACAAACAAACAAATCAAAAACAGATCCGGTATAGACACCACATACATAACCTATTAGCCACACACATGATTGCCACAGACATAACTTTTCAAAATCCCTGAGTTTTCCCTGATAAAAATAATATTTCCCTGAGCAAATAAATACAAAATGTCACAGACAGAAGAGTTTCTAGCCTCCCCTAACAGCCTTCCTTTCCACCCATTCATCGAGACTGGCAAGTTTTCAAAACAATTTCTTGATTGAGGAGAAACATCGTTGAGATCACACTGAATATTTCTTCCAGCCTTCAATGGTATTAAATCAGCAGAGTCATGTTAAAATTCTTTCAAATCTCCCCGACTTTTCTTCAAAATGTCAATTCTCCCTGACTCAAAATAAAATTCCCTTACTTCTTCTTGACCTTGAATAATTTTTTCCCCTGACCATCTCCTGAGCTGTGGCAACCCTGACACATGTTTTAGTTCGTCAAGTAATCTTTCCAAAACAAAATAGCGTGACAAGGCCGTGTAACGTCCCTGACGTTCTAATATAGCTTGGCGAACGACTTGCCTCACCTTCAAACATATGCACGCTTGCTGAAGCGTTGTCTCTCATAGCGTCCATAAAGATGGCTGGCAAAAATTTGGACAACACGATCTTCACTTTGGGTCCAATGAGCTTATCTGACATCATCTTGGAAAACAGCTCGGCTGATCTCTCGCGGACCACTGGGTTTGTGCCATTTGCATAAAGGTCCAGAAGATAGATCAGACCGCCTGAAAAATACACCAGGTTAGAATCTGTCTCGGGTCCAAGAAATCGAAGAAGCGACGAGCAGGGTTACGATTAGCCTCCAAACAGTCACTCTACTGAATTTTTGCGCAAAGCTGTTTCTTCAGCATAAAGAGGATAAGAGACGGTATTGCCACACCCATCCCACCCCAACCTACCACTCCCTTTGATGGGATATCGGCATTTTGACAAGTTGCCCTAACTGGTTTATACTTCTAGGTTAGGAGCAAAGAGCCTTGTCCAAGCGCACAATACTACGACTCTAAGCAGAGTCTAACCACTCGCTCTGAAGTCTAACATAGCAGACCACTGCGTCACCACCACCCCCTCCCTGTTGCCTTAAATAAAATTCGTGACGTAAGTAATATGCTAATCCCCGTCAACATTGACGTTTTAGTTTGTGGTATTTACCTTTATGCATCGTTTCCTTGACGATTTTAGTGTTGGAACAAAGTGCGTGCATTGTATCAACTGCCAACAGACGATCTGTCACGAAAAACAATACCACAAAGGTTATGAATGAGAACTATTTTTGCACTTTTCTGGGAAAGAAACAAGCACATGATTTGAAACTTTCTCTTAACATGCCAGAGCCGAGTTGTTCGAAAGCCGGTTAACGCTAACCCAGGATTACAAGTTAATGGAAGTATCAATTTTTCCTGTATACAAATGTTTTTCACTTCTTATGTTTTGTGTAGTTTGAGATTACTCATGCTCAAAACTGAAGGACAGACAAGATAACCAGAAAACCTCATCGAAAAAATACAAAACTGAAGGCAGGTAGGCAACAGCATAATCAAAATCTCTCGGGTTAGAGTGGAAAAGACGTAACAGAGACGCAAAAACGGATCCTGTGGTGGGGAGGGTAAGGGGTACTGTAGACGACCCACCTGATGGAAGCGTGTGTAGTGTTAGGAACAAAAAGCCGAGGATGTCAGAGTCAGCTATACTCGTTACACAGTTCTTGTTTGCTGTCGTGCTTGAGATGACCTGCAATACAGTGATAAGAGTCATTTCCCCTTACATTATCAATACACTGTTAAGAAGACAAGTGATGACAATAAAGAAATTGAACACCCAAAGAAAAACTGTGTTGATGTTTAGTAACATAAGAAATGAATGAGAACCAGCGAGAGGAGCTGATCGTGACACATTAAAGATTCTCCGTACTAGTACTATAGACTAAGAAATTTATTTTTACGCTGACAAGGGTTGATACACCACAAACCTCTCCCAACTAAAACTATAAGGAGTGTACAAAGACAATTGGGGAGAAAATTTATGTTGAGATTGAACTTTAAGAGGTTAATCCAGACATTGTTCGAAGCACTTCGTCTTACCTCAAGAGCAAACTTCTGAAGTTTTGTTGCTTTAGTCATCCTTAGTAAGGAGAAAATCAGCTTAAAATGTCCTATACACTGAGCTTCAGTGCCTGTCAACAGAGAGACAAGTCACAGAAATTAGATTTTCATGACGTAAAATGGGTTAATTACCAGGGAGATAACGACAATGGCTATTTTAAAGGAGCTCAGTCACGGTTTGCGCATATTGAAAAGATTAGCTTCAATTTTTCAAATTCGTCATTTGTAATCCGTGTTAATCTTCTCCATCCTTAGCCATCCTTGTTCCGTTATGGTTTATCATTATCTCTTTGGTGTTTTTCTTTCTTACAAAACTGTTATTTTCAGGTTTCCTACCATTCAAAGGTAATTTTGTATGTGGCCAAAATAACTCAAAATACCATGACTGAGCCCCTTTAACAGGGGCATCAGTTCACAGCAATAAATGACTGAAATAAATGAATTCAAGGTAGACACATCTGTCATATCGAATCGGAGACATGAAGGAATTTGTGAAAACGCAAGTTCATTGTCCCAGTCATCTGAAAATAGCAGCGGACGATACATATTAAGCAAGGGGAAAAAGGAAAGGTTTGTTGAGGTTGAGGTTTTGGGGAAGGTCAGTTTCGTGAGGAAAGTTGAGTTTTGTGATCTGATGAGTATCATCCATATTTTGCTGCTATTGCTCTGACACTCGCCACAATGCATTAAACAGGCAAAACAACTACAAACACACTTTTGGCCTGTCACACAATCGTCTCCCAAGCAACACACGGCGTGACACGTCAACGTAACGCTTGCGCAGTTTATACCTGAGTTGTTTTTGATGACGTTTCTAAGCGCTTCCAGAGCCATGACGCTAGCATCCAGTCTTTTCTGGTTTTTCTTCAAGTCCAGCTCTGTGGCAGTGAGGGCCATCAATGAATGAAGGTACTGGGAATGAAACAAATACACAAGACTGAAAGGTTAAAATCTCATCATTATTCAAGGCAGGTAACAAAGTAGATCGCATCAATGACTAATATCACTATTTATCATATTTTAAAACTGCTTGTCCTTGGGCGAAAAAATGTTAAAATTGCTATTTCTTGTAATGTTACCAACCTGCGCCTCTGAGTCAAGGAAGTCGATCAAATCTGCTGCAAATTTAAGCGGAGCCTAAAAAACAGACACAAAGTGTTGTTAGTGATCATTCAAATCTACAGTAACCCGATTTGTACTTGAAATGCTGTAATCAGTCCAAAAAGTGGTTCTATATCGCTGGCCGCTGGATTCACAACAGACGCAACAGCCACACCCATCTAACCAACGCAATGGCCAAAACAGCTTTAGCCCAGAACGGCCACAACCTCCCAAAGGACCAAGGCCACTAAGGCCACAAAGGCCACAACCTCCCAAAGGTCCAAAACACCAACAAGGGCCACAACGTCTGAAAGGCCAAAAACACCCAAAAAGACAACAATGGCTCTAACCTACCATAGGCCCAAACACTCACAAGGGTTACAACAGCCACAACCTCTCGAAGGCCCAAAACAACCAGAGGGGCCACAACGGCTGCAACCTCCCAAAGAACCAAAACACCCACAAGAGCCCGAACAACCACAGTCATCAAAACGACTACAAAATGTCGCAACACGGACACCAACCACGAGATCTCAAACAGCCACAACCGTGAGAGGATCCATGACAGCTACAACTAGCACAATCTCCGCATTGCGAAACATACCAAATACATTTGAGACACACCTATATCAGGTTGAGTTGTATGAAGTCAAACACAAATGTTTATTGGCTAATAACACATCCAAGCATACATCATGAAATCCTTGTATCCAGATAATCATTTGCATTACTCAGGGCCTCTTTAAAGTTGCACCCTAGAAATGTTTTCGCTTTGCGGACGGCGTCATAATAATAATAATATCCGTGGATCTTCGGAGGACGCAATATGTACGGTCCGTAGTCCGTCATATAGTAAGAGGAATATGTTATTCCTATGCGACCATGTCTCCAGGCTCTTAGCAGTTTGGCGTGAAATAACATCTCTTTGAGAAGCCTTCTTAACAATGTGTTTCCTCTGCGGTCAATGATATGTTGCGACACGGCTAGGGAAAGCACGTAATCTTGTATTTCTGCGGGTGGCCAATCCCAGTAACTCTATGAAAAAGTGCGACCAGATTTCAGTCAAACAAAATGGCTACGAAGTGACTTTGCAACACGTTAAACTATCAGTACTCACTGCTTCGTATAGGTCCATAGGGCGATTCAGTTCGGCCATGATCAGCGCGCGTGGTAAGCAAAACGACTTTTAGTAAGACTCCGCAAAAAAAATAATAAACTGGCTGACGTGGTTGATATGCGGGATAGAGCTCGCGCGCGCGCCAAGGTCAGGCTGATTTCTGCGTACCAAGGTCAGGTTGATTTGTATGAAGTCAAACACAAATGTTTTTTATTGGTTAATAACACATCCAATCATATGTCAGCGGAGAACGATTTGTTTCTCGTCTACATTATTCAAGGCCTCTTTAAAGTTGTACCCTAAATACATTTTCTTTTTCTCGTTACGGGCAGTAACATAATGGCCGTAAATAAACGATAAAATTACTTTTTATCGTTATTAATTCTATGTGACCATATCCCCAGGCTTTCTTTAATCTTGCATAATCCACAATTTCTTCATGAAGTTTGTCCAATAGTTTCTTCATTTTCGTATCTATGGCATGTTGCGAAACGGCTAGGGAAATCACGTAATCTTGTATTTCTGCGGGTGGCCAATCCCAGTAACTCTATGAAAAAAGTGCGACCAGATTTCAGTCAAACAAAATGGCTACGAAGTGACTTTGCAACGCGTTAAACTATCAGTACTTACTGCTTCGTATAGGTCCATAGGGCGATTCAGTTCGGCCACGATCAGCGTGCGTGGTAAGTAAAACGACTTTTAGTAAGACTCCGCAAAAAAATGATAAATCTGGCTGACGTGGTTTAGCGCGCGCTTGAACTCAAAGTCTACTTAGGTGGCACACGTCTGGGGCTGTGATTGGTTGACTTGATTAGCATAAAAAGCGAAGGCGTGCGTGGTTAGTTGTTTGTCATGGCGACTCAACCTAGACGCAGTCGCCGCCTTCGAGGCCTGGCACCAGAAGAACCGCCTCTTAAACAGGTCTGTTTCATTTGTCAGAGAGATATCAACATCGATTCCTTGATGGGATGTCAACGCACTTTGTGCTGCGGCGTGTTCATCCATCGACGTTGCTACCAGGAGATGTCGAGGCGAGTACGAACCTGCGGCAACTGCCGACGCGTGATCAACTCGGAACTGCCAGAGATCGTGCTGGAAACCGATGAGGAACTCGACGAGGAAGACGATGACGACCCGTTCGCGTTACCTACAGGTACGAATAGCCTAGCGGGTATGAACCAGAAGTTAGAGCAATACCGTAGTGAGAATAGACCTTTGCGCACACGTTACGAGGGATAGTATTTGTGGAATGCCTTGCCGTATGACGTGGACCCTGACATGTGGCAACATTATTATGTCATGCTCGATAATCTCGTCATTCTGTTTCCGAATCGAAACATGTATGTGCATGGCTGCGTGCAACTCCCCGTGGAACCGACCCGAGAGATCAGGGCTGTTTTTTACAGGCTTTTCATATTCAACACGCCTTATGCGACATATAACCTGATGCAACGAATGCAACGGTTCAGACTCTGCTTTAGACAGGAGGAAGGACGAAGAGACGTTGGCATTCAACATTTCTGCCTATTATCTTTTGCGGGCGGTCCGTCGCTTTACCATGAGGACAGTCTATGGACCTGACGATTTTTTTATTTTTTCACACAGTGATGGTTGAACGAATGAGAATTCAGCATGACATCTGGCGGTTCAGAGACACGGGAACACCCTTTGAGACGCACAATTCCTTAACGCGTTCGTGGGTTCACTTGAGTTATCCCATTTCACCCGTGGTGTGGTTCCGTTACTATCGGGAGTTGGAGGACTTTGTGCGAACCACGGAGGGTCAAAGCCCCCTTTACATTCGCAGCACCGTGTTTATGCCCTTCGACGTGATCGCGTACGATCATGTACGTATGGAGGTGTATAGAATGTTTTATTTCAACACCCCATATAGACTGTACTTTTTCATCACCAGACTTAGGTTTAGGTTGTTATTCGTGTCTTCCACGGCCTGCGGGGACCAAATAACGATAGAAAGACTGATGGTGACATCCACTGTCTCGGATACTTTGTATCACGGCGGTATGATGTGTGAGTTATGAAAAAATAACCAGACCTTTTTTATTCTCAACAAGTTTAATGATTGCTTTTCAAATAAAAAACTTTTACAACTTCCAACGTTTCTTGGCTGGCATGATTCTCTTAACAATGCGTTCTGTCATGGTTTTACGTCCGGGCAAATTATCCATGCCTTTGATCATCTTGGCGTCGGCTTTCCATTTGTCCTGTAAGTTCTTGGCCCTGGAATAGTCAATGTCGTGTTGTTTGGCCAGATGGTCCAGACGATTGATCCCTGGGTCTCCTCGCGCTAAACGTTTCTTCAATTTGGTCCCAGGTCCCATGTACTGATAACCGGGCCAATGAAACTCGATCCCAGTCTTGCTCAACCATTTCTGGATGTCGATCCCTTAGCCTCGTTGACGTCGGGTACTTCTTCCTCTCCCAAGTGGGGCTGCTTTTTTCTTTTTATTCACTGTCATAGCCTAGTCCCCGTCTCCGAGACTTCAAAATCTTCCCACCCTTCTTGTAACTTTTCCGCCTCTGTCGGCTTAGCCTTTTTGTACTTTTTTGCCTTGCCTTTGGGACTGTAACCACCGTAGTCGTCGTAGTCAATACCGAGTGAACTCAGTATCTTTTTTGTTCCTGCAGATAATGGTGCTTTTTTTTCACTCTCCTTTTTACTGGTGGATGGTTTGGGTGGAATGGGAGGTTTGGGGGTTTTCAGCGGCTTTTTAAGACATGACGTGGAGGGTTTGGGAGTTTTCAGCTCCTTTTTCAGACCTGACGTGGAAAGTGGCTCTTGTTTGATGACAACGGGGGCTGCCGGTTGTTTGTTGACTCCCTCGATGATCTGTTTCAACAGATTTTCGATGGGTGCGTCGGCCATGCCTTCGGGTTGTGTCGTGCCTTGGTACGAGATAGGACCGCGTGTGCCTGTCCGTATACGTTTCACCAGTTTAGTTTCTTCACTGGCAATGGGTTTGGTCATCTTGACGGCCATGCTGTCGGGGATACGACTGTCTTTCAAGATGAGATGTTCTTCGGCGGCCAAACGACCCGCTTTGTTCAACAAGGCACTCTGGGTAATCTGACCCTTGTAATAATCTTGCAATCGATTGAATTCTTGAACGGGTACCATCATGACTTCGTCCATCCCTGACTCAAGGTCGTATCGGGGAAATCGGACACTTGTCTCAAGGCCGTCTCGTAACAGTCTTGCCAGTATCGTATGGCTTCCTCTTTCTTTTCCAGCTTCAGTTGAAGACTTTGGACGGTTTCCTTGCCTTGACCGCACTCCGTGCACAGCTCTATGCACCCACCGGGTTGAGTGGTATCTCGTTTCGTTTGACAGGTTTCACAAAAGTCACCGTATTTTAAAGCCATATGCTCTTGATACAGGGCGTGGTACCTACGATTCCAGTACTCGGATGAATCTTTCCGTTGGGCTTGGCGTCGATTGGCGTCTTGTAACAACTGGACGAGTTTGGGGATGGTGTCGGACTCTTCTTCTTTTGGGCGGGGTGGGAAATTGGGTACCACGTCGATAACCTCGAGCAGGTAACCGTCTTTGTCGCGTCCTTTTACCGTAGACGACATGCTCGAAAACAACCGCGTAACCCGCTCCAGAATCCGCTTCCTTTCTGCTGCAGGAGATGTTGCCTTCGACGCTTGAGGGAATTTTTGCGTTTACTCAATTCTAGCAATACGTTTTTATGCCTTTCAGTTTCCCATAAGTCACTGCGTCGATGGGGATCTTCCTTTTCAGCAAATTGAGAACCATCTCGCTGACAGCATTGATCTGATCTTTGTTGGCGTGTTGCAACAATTCTTGACGTTTACGTCGATTGGCTTCTTTCAGAACGCTTTCCAAGAAATGACATTGTCGCCGTAACCGCTTCATCGTCTGCGTCCGAGTGGATTGTCACCCTCTTTTTATCGTTTCCTTCGACGCGGAAAAGTGGTTTGATAGGGTATCTTACGTATGAGTCTTTCGACTTTTCCCCTATTCTTTTGTAACTGTTTGTCCAAGAAACCGAGTGGTCCCGCCATAGTACCCAAACCCGCTGCTCTCAGCAAACTATCCAGACTACCCCCTTTCTGTCTCCTTCTTCTTCTCCGAGATTGCATGGTAACGAATGAGGGTTATTCTATTCATCCTCTTTCTTTTATGGCTTTCTTAGGTGTCGAGTGACAGCACTTTGAATTCTTTGCGCAGTTCGTCGTTGTCGGGCCGGTATCGTTTGTCTCTGTTGATGTGTTAGTGGTTTCCTCTTTACCTTTTTACGCGTGGCGACTTCGAGAACTTTCTTGGCACCGTAACTGGCGGCACCCGACGCGGCGCCAACGTCACGGCTTTGCCACCGGCTATCAGAGCGGGTATGATGGCCGCCAAGGGTAAAATACCTCTTTTCTGTCTCTTTCTTCTTCTCCGAGATTGCATGATGTCGAGTGATTATGATTCCGCTAATCACGATCCTTTTATCGTCTTCGCCTTTTGCGCGTGGCAGCTTCGAGAGCTTTCTTGGCTCCAAGACCAGCGGCCCCGGAGGCGGCACCCAACGCCACGGCTTTGCCACCGGCTATCAGAGCGAGTATGATGGCCGCCAAGGGTAAAATACCTCTTTTCTGTCTCTTTCTTCTTCTCCGAGATTGCATGATGTCGAGTGATTATGATTCCGCTAATCACGATCCTTTTATCGTCTTCGCCTTTTGCGCGTGGCAGCTTCGAGAGCTTTCTTGGCTCCAAGACTAGCGGCCCCGGAGGCGGCACCCAACGCCACGGCTTTGCCACCGGCTATCGGAGCGGGTATGAGAGCCGCCAAGGGTAAAATACCCCCTTTCTGTCCCCTCCTCCTTCTTTTCAACGTTCTTCGTCTTCCGTACATGGCGTAATGATGCACGAAGGTGATCACCTGTCCTTTTTATAGATGCAAGAAGTAGGGTAACCACTTGTCTTCACTCCTCAACATCTTGATTGAGTAGTCTCGCCATCAGGTAGATCTTCTTATCGTCGTTTCTTGCGTTTTTTCACCAGTTTTCGGACCCCGTAGCCAACGCCTGCCCCGGCGGCACCCATGGCAGCCCCAGTGCCAGCTCGGATTCCGGTTTTCGCGGCACGTTTGCCCAAAGCCTTGACCAACCCCAACACGGCCCCTTTACCGATGGGAGCTAGTGTAGACAAGGCACTCACAAAATCTCCACCACGTTGAACAGGTGATATGATGTCAAGGAAACCTTCTCCTCGTTGCTGTCTCTTTCTCTGACGACGTCTTCTTATGATGGTCCTCATCTTCTCAGTTACGTACACTGATCGAATTGCTTGTCACGGTAGAACGTTGTCCATTTTTATAGTTGGTTGTAATCGTGTTGGTGGTCGTGATACCGGCAATGCGACGACTCGCCACCGTTTGCTGTTGTTGTCGCGACATCTCTTGCAGTTTTTGCTGCACTGGGCTTGGTTGAGACTACGGTCTCCTCGACCCGGTTGTTTGACCAAAGGTGTCGTACCCACTCCCATAGTGACGTTGGTGCGTGCTGCGCCCTTGCTGGCTGTACCTACCCCGATCGTGGGACCTGCAGCCACTGCCACGGGTGATGGTGGCGGCATCCTTGGGCTTCTGCCTACACCCACGGTTGGAGATCGTGAAAGAGCTCTATAATCACCGCCTGATGCCATCTCTTGCTACTTTCTTCTTGGGTATGAACCAAACTCCCGAAACCTTCACCGGTATATGCTTTCACGATGGATCGTAGTCCATTCCATTGGGATTCATCACGTAATAAATTTTCACATAGGCGAATGAACAACGGAAACCAAGACGACTAGCTCCTCAACATGCTTTCTTGGCCAACATCTCTTGGGTATGAATCAAATTCTCGAAATCCTCGTCGTTATAGGCTTTTAGGATGGACCGCACTTGACGATAACTCGAACAGAGACAGATTTGTTTCACCGTCTCGTAATCCTCCTGAAAGGAATACATACGACGTAGCATGGCTATGCAACGGAGAATAAACCTAGGGAACCACTCGGCTTCACTCCTCAACATGGTGGTAGCGCGAACTGATGGCATCGTACGAATCCTTCGTCTTTTAACACACGGCTGAGGACCCGTTGATCGTCCAGACTGGCTGGATGAAGATCCAATAGCATATAGCCGTAAGGGCGATCGGTGACCTTTCGAAACGTGTCCAACACCTCCGGCCATCGCGTGGGAAACGATTGCAGTAATAGATTTCGTATCCCCAACTGATCCCGAGGGTTCTTGAAGGCCACGATGTAATGGGCGTTGCGGGAAATGGTCTTGGCGAATTTTCCGTGAAATCACCGTGATGTTTCGGTGATGAGAATGTTTGGTGAAGAGATCCAAGACGCGCTTGTCGTTACCGCCCTCGTCCATCAGGTCGTCCGGGACCAAGACACCCCCTCGTGGGAACCATCGGGGTAACTGTTCGCTCTCCGGGATACCTTCGTGAAACTTGACCCCTCCCTTCTTGAGCTCGTCGAAGCCGTCTTGCCACGATCCGTAACAGTAATGAATACTCTTGGGGGGTTCTTGGAAAGAGTCGCCGTTCTCCAAGAGAAGTTTGGTGGTGAACACCGTCTTGCCGCAGCCCAAGGGACCCGCTATCAGCAGACTCGACGGAGTGTGAAATCGAAAGGCTTTGCGTCGTTCCATGTTTCAGACTAACTCGCAAAGTGATGTCGGAAGTACTTATCGGTAAGCGTCTGTTTGCATTCTGGCTTGCGGTTGCAGGTAGAAAAAATGTCGGATAGGCTATATCCTTTTCAAGTATGAATCGGACTCGCCGATAACTGTCGCAATGAGTTCCAGGACCCTACGATGGGATGATTCGAGGACAAGTCGAGATACTTGTCTCGACACAGTTTTAGGAATCGAGGGAACCATCGGACTTCACCACGCAACATCTTTTTTTTATTCAAACCAGCTTACTTTAACAAATGACGCACTCCTCTAGAGGAACCTCGCGTGTCCTGGTGACACGGGGTTTTACAAATCTTGCGCCAGATCAACTCGTCCACGACCAAACGTTTTAACATCTGTCCTACTTTATGATCGTTCTCTACAAAGTCGTTTCTCTTAAAACGATTCAAAAACCCGTCCATGTCACGACCTTCGGCTCGGTCGATCAGGAACATCAAGGCGTAGTCGCCGCAACTTTGACTGAAGAGTGACTGCAAACTCTGGCCGTTGAAAATCTGGTACTTGAAATGACGGTCCAACCATTCTCGGAGCGGTTCGGTGGTTCCGTACACCTCCAACTGGAGACCGTAACTGTCCAGGATCTCGCACTTGTCCTTGTCGGCCCACAAAGCGATCCAATGCATGCCCGTTTATCGTGAGGGTCCGTGTTCACGATGTATGCGGTCGGTCCTTCCTGAGGCAGTGTCTTGGGAAGCCGATCGCAGAGTACCGTACCGTAAAAGACCCGACAGTGTCGGATGCGCTCGGGCCAAATGATCCAATTGTAGATTATTCAGGGCTACTTTCTCCATTTATGTTCACTGGTACACGTCGTAGGTCACCACTCGGTTCTCGTTGATCTCCAGCAAGTTCTCGAATTCGCCGTACAACAAGATGGTCAGGTTTGCTCCTGGATTAGCTCCAAAATCGATCACCAGACGCAGCTCACCTTCCTGCTTGGAGTTCAACACTGGACTGTCCAAACATCCGTTGGCCGTGTTATCAAATACAAACAAGTTGCATCTCTTGCCGTGCCCCCAGTCCTCTTTTCTGACCATGTTTCCTTTTCCCCGACACAAAGCTCCTGAGGCTTGGAGGAATCTGCAGTAGCCTCTCTGATCTTTACTGTCCCCATCGTGTTGGAGCTCCAATGTCTCGTAGGGGTACTCTCCACCTCTCACCGATTGTTTGATGGAAGAGATATTGAATTTTCCAAAAGTGAACGGATTGACCGTCACAGTTCCATTGAAGGCTGTTTGTTTCATCAACACCACCACCAACCGATTAGGCACCTGGTTGTGGAAAGGAGATCTGCACTCAAAGTGGCGATTGTCAGTGGCGTGAGAATAGGTGCGAATTTCACCTCTCACCGTGGGGTAAGTGACCACTTTTCCACCATTCATGTCGGACATGATTTCTCGGTACACCGAGGAAGTCACTCTCACTTGGTACAGGAAAAGTCTCACTTTCACGTCGGCTTCAGTCAGTCTGAGAGTATCGGCACCGGCCCATTGGATGGGCCACAGAGCTGGGGCATTGAAGTACATGTCCATCTGGATCTGCACGCCAGGTACCAGTAACTTGCTAAGATGGAACACTTCCAGGTAAGGTTTGAACCTCAAAGTCACACTCTTTCCACCAAGAAACTGGACTCGACCTAGGACCGTATTCTTGAGATCTTGAGACAGAGCTTTGTAATCGTAGTAAGTCGTATCCATCAAATTGGCTGTCATTACATCTGCCTCTCCACGACTGGGTACACCGAGACAATTGTACCAACCGTTGGGTGTCAGAATCGTTTCACCGTCACCTCGGTCGTGGTTCAACAGCGTCTCGATGTAGGCTTTGTAGTGGTGAGTATCGGTCTGGGGGCTGATGAGAGTGCCATTCAATCTCACATTGATCTGCTTGAAGAGGCTGTGTGCCAGATTGTTGGCGAGTCCGACGAAATCCGCTTGCGCCAGATTGCCGCCGCCACCTTTCTTAACGGTCCATTCCACTTCGAAGAAACTTTCGTTCAAGTCGATAAAGTCTTCTTGCGGATCGACTTGGAAGGTCACGGGGTTGATTCCCGCATTGAACGAGTTGATTCTCATCACACGTCGAAAGGACATGCTGAGATCAGTGGGAGGGACATGAAACATGTCCAGGCGGGGGTTTCGTACCCCCGCCGACCGGGCATGGGCCACCACGTCCGTCATCGTCTACGGCGTCGTCGTTTCCTTCTCAGTGCAGACTGTATCCAACGATAGTCAGGAAGTTGTGATCGGGTGGGGAATATCGTGCCACCTTTATACGTGCGTCGTCCAGGGACACGTCTCACGCGTCTCGAATAGATGGGAATCATGGTCCAAACAGGTCTTTTCGAGATTTTTTACCGCCCAACACTCGTTGGATCTCTTGCGTCCCTTTACGTTTGACGGCTCGTGTCGCTCCTCGCTTAACCCCGGCGAGTGCACCTTTCCAATTGGGCTTTCCTCCTTTGCCACCCGCATTTAAACCTTTCAGACCTTCCGCGGCCGTCTCTTTCAGAACGTCCTTGAGCATGGTAGGACCTCGGGCCTTGATGTCTTTCCAAACCTGACCGAATAATCCTCCACCCTTGTGGTATCCATCGGGATGAAACCGTATCAAAGTTCCTCCGATCATGTTTTCTTGAAGTGTAACGTGAGTATCGTGTTCCCCGATCCTAGTCGCGCCAATTCTCCAGTGGTCGCAGCCACATTCACTTCTATAATGTCCACGACTTGGTTGCGTACCGGAATATATTGGATGTGCACCGGTTCGAAGGACTGGCCACCTTCTCCTTTACTCGAAAACTTCACTTCACGCAATAAATCTGTCATTCGATTCCCCACCACAGTACTTCCTCCGGCATCCGAGTAGATGAACAGGGAACGAGACAGGCCACCTACCACGCCTTCGAAGGTTCTCTTGATGTTCACGAACCTCCAGCTGCAGACACCGCTCAAGTCAATGCGATTCTCTGACGAATTTTTCTTGGTGGTCTCTCGCCAGAATCTAGCCGAGGTCGGAATGGTTCCAGCATGGCTCTTAGGGTCCACTTCATCCGTGTCAAACGGTTCCGGTATCTTCCTATACCTCTTCATGACCCTCTCTTTGATGACACCGACCTTGATAATGGCCTTCATCTTACCGCGGGATCCACTCATAATTCCTATGCTACCATTTTCCATGAAGAATTTTTCCACTTCCATCAGGTCTTGGTTGTCATATACCATCAGCATGTTGGGTCCAGGTATGGGCGTTCCATCCCTTTTGGCCGACACCCAACCAAAATCCACACCCACATGCTTTTCAAACGAGATCTCAAAGGAAGACGCATATTGCGCGTCATCCGAAGGAGTCACTTTGTTCCTTATGACATTCAGATCCAGCAAGGAATTGTCCAAGATCAAATCCTCGTCTTCCCATCGAAAAATGAGATCCAAACGCTTGTCACTCAAGGTCAACGTGTTCCAGTTGCACGGTAGAGCCTCTCTCTTTTTCTGTTCAAACTTGAAAATGAGAGCTTTAAAAAAATCGATCCCGTTTCGTATTTTGCCGTATTGGTAGATTTCGTGGAAATACACCTCCGTAGTGGTAGCCGAGACAAGACCGGCATCTCCTTTTTTTCTGTCTTGCAATTGAAACCATTTCACTCTCAAAAGAGGTTCGGTGACTTCCTTGTATCGAGACAAGTCGATGTTGACATCTGGGAGGGAAATGGCACTCAATCCCACTTGCCAGCCAGACCCATCCAAATGTATAGGTTTGGGTAAACAAATCTAGAAATTATTACTGCGATTACTCGGAAACTCGTGCCGATTGCTGTGACTGGGTAAAGACAAGTAAAATTCTTCATTCATGTTTAAAGTGTAAGGTGATCGTGGTCACACCCGACGCAAAGTTCACCAGTTTTCCGTCGTTCTCGGCCACTCACGCCTCCACTATATCCAGAAGATTGCTGCGCACAGGTTTATATTGAATCTGAGAAGGATCGAACGTCATCTTGGTGGGGTCGTGAGGCACGTCTCTCAATAGGTCCGTCACTCGATTCCCCGTGATCGTGCTACGTCCTACATTCGAACACAGGTACATGGGACTACGGGGAGGAGGAATGTGTAGAGCGACGCTGCCACCCTGGTAGACCTTCACGTATTCCTCGTCCAGATAACTGAAGGGCCAGTTGCAATAGGAACTGAGTTGTAACGCCCCCTCTTCGTCAAATTCCAAAAATTATTTGTGCGAGAGGTGTCATCGTTGGTCCAATCTTTCTTGAAACCCCTGGACACCAGGTCGTTTTGGAACATTTTCACCAGATTACTAGTCATGTGAACAACGTCATAGGCTTCCTCTCTAATCCAGTTCATGGTCTTGACCAGTTTAGGACCAAACAACACTTTGGGACGTTGTCTGTCCCCGGATTCATCGAGGAACGTGTCGGTGTTATCCAGAATCAAATCATTCCCATCCCATTTGAACACTGGGTAGTATTTTTTTCCGTCCGGAGCTCGTAGACTTTCACCTTCGTGATCCATGTACCGGGTCAAGCGATCATGCAAACTATTGACGATGTATTGCATGAGAGATTTACCACTCGTCGCTTTGTATCTGTCTTGGTGGAGTTCCTTCCCGCTGATGCTAAATGACACACGGTAACGCGACGGGACCCACGAACCATCGGATGTCCTGATAAACGTTTCAATGGTCCACAGGAGATCCTCATCGTCAAAGTTGTGCGTTCGATGAGTGGACGTTTGAGCGGTCGTGCAGGGGGGATCGGGTAAGAAATGCTAGCCAACCCCACTTTCCACTCCTTGTCGTCGAACGTGAGTGGATGGGGCAGACGATTCTTGAAACTGTTGGCTTTGTTGTCGGGGAATTCGGCGGTGCTGGCCTTGCTCATCAACGTCACGTAAAACTCTTTCATTTTGTCTTTTTCAACACGTCCTTTTTCTCCAACCAACTGTCGTACTTGACTGGCCAACCTTTCCAACGTACCAAGACTTTATCCCCTTTCCGTTTGACGATCTTGTCGATACGGAACAGATCGTCGTCTTCCACGGTCACTTTCTGCAAGTCTTGCGCGTAAAACGTTCCCTCGACCGACGTACCATCCCATTCTTCCACCTTGTGGGTGGGAACCTTGCCCGAACGCACCCCTCACACCACAAACACCTCTTCGGTCCAACCGGGTAGATACCCTTTCTTGAACTGCCTGAACTTCCTGTTGAGTCTGACGCGATCCCCGACTTTGAACTGAGGTTTCTTGAATTTGCCCTTTTTACCGTAAAGAGTCTCCCACACGTCTTCGCTATTGGCGGAGGTCACTTGATCGGGAGCCATCTTGATACTACGATGATACGATCGGTTGTACCCTTTGACCAGATCTTGCAACACGGGCGCAAAGTTCAACGTATTCTGCACAGTAAAAGTACCGGTACAATCGTTCTTTCAAGGTCCGATTGAGCCGTTCCACCACACTGGCTTTCGTATCCCCACTGGTCGAAAAATGATGAATACCCTTCTGTTTCATCAAAGCTTGAAACGTCTTGTTGTAGAATTCCTTGCCGTCGTCCGTCTCAAGATTGATGGGTTTTCTTCCGCCTTTCAAGATCTTGGCCATCGCCTCCGTCACCGCTTTTCCCGTCTTGTTTTTCACGGGCTGGACCCAGGCGTGCTTGGAAGACACGTCCACTACCGTCAGGAGATAACGATACCCTCGATTGTACTTAGCGATATTGACCACTTCGATCAAATCGGCCGTCCATTGCTCCTCGATTCCGAACACCATCACGGGTGCCGTGGGAAACCGACGACGCCTGGGTTTGTGCAACGTGTACCCCAAATCGCCTTGCAAGACCTCGCGAGCTCGTCGGACGGAAATCTTATTGGCCTTAGCAAATCGCGTCAGACCACCCAGACTACCGGGTTTCAAAGGCTCCCGAACCGCGCCAATAACGTGCCGGTCGAAAGCTTTTTTCCCTTCTTCTTAGGATTCGTCTTCTTCATAATCGCCAAAGTTTGTAAACGCACTCGCTCCACAACTCACAACGTTGCTCCCGGACGTCGAGATACTTCTTAAATGAATCGGGTTGCTGTTTCAACCACAAGATATAAACGACAAAACGCATCACGTTGGGCCCGACATTCGTGTAGTCCAACACCTCCAGGGGGTGAATCGCTGAAATAATCGGGAACGGGACTACCATCGCTGTATCTCGCATAGACTCTCTCGCACTTGGAACACAGCGTGTACCAACTCCACCGATCGGCTATGTTCGCACACACTCTCGACAACCACCAACTCAATGTATGAGACATGATTAATGACTCAACACAATTTTATTTCAACTTCTTATATAGGTACAAACATCGTGTCTAATTGGCGAAAGACCTACTGAGTATACACTTCGTCCGTTATTTCCATGTTCTTAACATCTTTCAAATACTCTTCATCATATTCGTCCTCGAAGGACTCCCAGGAAAAATGTTTACAATTTCTCCGACAACATTCCCCTTTACCGTGTCTCCATTTAAGGGCTTCCTCTTCGTCTCCCTTCACATAAAACGCCTGACGCATCTCTTCTTTACAAGTCCCACACAGTTCGTCCTCATCAGCGTTAATGGCACGAAAGAAAAACCGCTCCTTCCACATATCACGTTGATGCATGACGTCATTCATCAACCGTTCCAGCTTCAGGCAGATCTCCCTGTAATCACTCTTGTTGAAAGTCAGACTTCACTCTGGGACTCTAGTCTGCCTCCATCACCCGTCGTGCCAGGGCCCTACCGAACCGCAAGGGTTCACATAGATCACGGACGGCTTCACGCATCATGTACGTGATGTTCCGTGTAGCAATCAAACAGGTACGCTCTGCATCCATGACGGGTTCCCGACTACGAATAAATCTGAAATCGTTAAAGCCCTTTCTATACAGCACACGATACCACTCACCACAAAAGAGATACACTTGTTCATTCTTCTTCATCAACTCCAGAATCGTACCTCCCCAGTCAGGGCGACGTCTCAACAAGATATCAAAAGACCATGTACATTCGGGTAATCTCCCTAACGGTTAAAAGAGATTGTAAAAAAATGTACACTGTCACGTCTGACATGGTCTCGAGAGCTCTCAGATGTTCTACCTGCTCATCCGCTATCTGCATCACTAGTTCCCGAATCTGGTTAGAGTTGCTGTAGTAAGTCATTTTGACCAAAGCACTATGTAATCGTTAAAATTCTTTTCTTCTCGAACCAAGCGCTTCGTGATCTCCAACTCCAGCAAATGCGGATGGTGACTTCGTGTACCCCAGTCAATCAAGTGCCTCTGAAGCCTATAGTACAAAGGAGAGACGATACGAAACTCCAAGTCAAATATCTTATGAGACAAGGGTCTTTCGCCTTCTTCTTCGCCCCTTTCCAAACGCTCAGAATATAGTTTCAATTCTTTTCTCAGATCTTCAATAATCTCTTTCACGTCTGTCTCATTCAAAACTCTGGGTTGACGAGCCATCACTGCACAAGTGACGAATGCAGCGTACGCCCGCCTTTTATAGCCGAGCCGCAATCTCCACTTTTACTGGCCACGCGTTATTCACGACCAATCAGGAGCCAGAGTATGACATGACATCTGATTGGTCCTCGAAAGACGCAAATATAATCGATCCACGCTATTTCAAATCACACACATTGTTCCATAGAGACACTCGTAGGTGTCATGACTTCCCTCGGTGAACCCAGAGAGGTACCTCACATCGACCCGAATGATCCGTCCAGTAAATTCGGACCGGACAGTCACATCGACTACGGAGCTTATTCCCCCGCCAAGTATCCCGGCAAGAAAAAAAAAGCCGCTCGCAAGAAACTGAAACTGGATATCCCCAAGAGAGAAGAAGGTAAACTACAATATACGTTAGACCGTTGGCTCTTCAAAACACGCTCTCGTGTACGTTTCAAAAAACGCGTACTCCTCAAAGAGATAACACCGGACTCCGTGCGTTGGACCACAGTACCTCTCAGAGGCTTCTCCGAACCATGGAGTGCCTTTTCAAGGAAACGACAACAAGTCAAAAGTGAAATGAAACGTAACGATTACTGGTGAAGACAAAGACCGACTCCCAAAAATGCGCGAAAAACCACGCACATCCTGGAAATACTGCTACGAGAAAACACTCGATTAGGATACTAACTCTTTTTTCCTCATAGACTCACATCCACCCACCATTCAAGGCGGACTCATGTCATTAGTAGGACTCGACAAGTTCAGGAAAGACAAACTCGTAGAAGTGCCACCACAAGTGGACGACAAAGGGGAATTCTCCGAAGTGCAAGTGTTGGAGGAGTTTAACCCCGATCAGTTCTTGGACCAACTGAAAAAACAAGATCACACCTGCCTGCGTTGTTGGGTACCCATGCAATTCGGGAGTGTGCAGATCCCCGACGGTAGTACCTGGTGGGAGTATTACCAGTGCCCCTCTTCCAGATTCCTCACCAAGTGTTATGTGACTTGCGGAGCCAGTGAAGTGAGCGCCTACTTGCAACGCGTTGCCGAACAGACCCACCCCTGCTACAAGAAAATAGACCCAGCCCGTTTCCGTTGTCTGTGCAACAAGTCCCTGGTATTGGCCACCTCACACTCGGTCAATAACCCAGCCCGACTCTATCTCAAGTGCCCCAAGCGCACCTGCAAGTTTTTTCAATGGATCGACGAACCACCTCGAGGAATCGCCGAAGCCCAGCTGATCCACGGACAATGATCCCACGTTTCTTAAATGTATAAAACCATTTTGTTACTTTTATAACAAACAAAATTTATTCAGATTTTGATCAACGGACAATGATCCCACGCTTCTCAAATGTAAAAACATTATTTCACATTTTGTTAATTACAAAACATTATTTCACATTTTGTTAATTACAAAACATTTATTCACATTAGATCCGTCGTTTCTCAAATGTATAAAAACATTTCTTAGCTTATAATTAAAAAACATTCACATTTAAATCGTGTCAATTGAGATCTTTTACTCGCTACGCACTCTTCAAAAAATTGACGCGCGCGAGCTCGACTAGCCCTGAACTTTGACCTTGACGCGCGCGCTCGACTACACCTGAACTTTGACCTTGACGCGCGCGAGCCTTATTTGGACATCACATGACCTGTGACGTCATAATTCGATGAATAATGACCACTGACTTGTACACTAAAATACCAAATGCTGCAATCTGATTGGTCGCGAGATTGCCACGTCATTTCTTGCTGAACGCTAATTGGTTAGGGCCCTGTCAGAGCGTCCTATACTACTATAGCCCCACTTTATTTCAAGACTGAAAGAGTAGCCGAGACCGCGTTACGCGCATCGTGATTTTGAGAAACTTAGTCTCGTTTTGCCGGAACCTGGGGATATTTTCCAGTCCCGGGACTCTAAACTAACTGCCTGTGGCCTTAGCTCTCAGTGAGATGGACACAGGTAAAAGGAGCGCATTCTGGGTGTCGAGCTTCTAGGCCGAAATATAGCCCCACTTCATTTTAAGACTGAAAGAGTAGCCGAGACCGCCTTACGCGCATCGTGATTTTGAGCAACTATGGCTTGATTTCTGTAATTTGGGGGATCTTTTCCAGTCTTACGGACTCTAAACAAACTCCTGATGGCCTCAGTTTTCAGTGAAATGGACACAGGTAAAAGGAGCGCACACTCGGTGTAGAGCTTCTTGTCCAAAATATAGCCCCACTTCATTTTAAGACTGAAAGACTACACGAAACCACGTTACGCACATCGTGATTTTGAGGCACTTTGGCTAGATATGCCGAAACATGGGGGATATTTTCCAATCCTGGGACTCTCAACTAACTCCTGATGAAATTAGTTTTCAGTAAAATGGACACAGGTAAGAGGAGCGCACGCTCGGTGTCGAGCTTCTAGGCCGAAATATAGCCCCACTTCACTTTAAGACTGAAAGAGTAGACGACACCGCCTTACGCGGATTGTGATTTTAAGCCACCATGACTCGATTTGCCGAAACTTGGGGGATATTTTCCAGCTCCGGGCACTTCAAACTAACCCCTCATTATTTTAGTTTTCAGTGAAATGGACGCAGCTAAAAGGAGCGCTCTCTCGATGTCGAGCTTCTATGCCGCAATATAGCCCCACTTCATTTTAAGATTGAAACACTAGCCGAAACCTCCTTACGCGCATCGCGATTTTGATCCACTTTGGCATGATTTGGCGGAAGGTGGGGAATATTTACCTCTCCCGTCTGCTCTAAACTAACTCCTGATGGCCTTAGTTTTCAGTGAAATGAACACAGGTGAAAGGAGCGCGCGCTCGGTGTCGAGCTTTTAGGCCAAAATATAGTCCCACTTCATTTCAAGAGTAAAACAGTAAACGAAACGGCCGTACGCGCATGGTAATTTTGAGCAACTTTGGCCCAGTTCTCCGGTACTTAGGAAAGAATTTCCAGTCCCGATGGCTCTAAACTAACACCTGAGGCCCTTAGTTTTCAGTGAAATGGACACAGGTAAAAGGATCGCACGCTCGGTGTCGAGCTTCTAGGCCGAAATATAACCACACTACATTTAAGGACTGAAAGAGTAGCCGAGACCGCCTTACGCGCATCGTGATTTTGAGCCACTATGGCTCGAGTTACCCAAACTTGGGAGATATTTTCCACTCCCAGGGACTCTAAACTAACTCCGGATGGCCTTAGTTTTCAGTGAAATGAACACAGGTAAAGGGAGCGCACCGTCAGCTTCGACCTTCTAGGCCAAAATATAGCGACACTTCATTTTAAGACTGAAAGAGTAGCTGAGACCGCCTTACGCGCATCGTGATTTTGACCACCGTCGGCTCAATTTCCCGGAACTTGGGAGATATTTTCCAGTCCCGGGGACTCTAAACTAACTCCTGATGGACTTGGTTGGAAGTGAAATGGACACAGCAAAACTTTTTGAACGCTCACTTTCGACCTTCTGGATCGAAATTGAGTCCCACTTCACTTTAAGACTGAAAGAGTAGCCGAGATCGCCTTACGTCCATCGTGATTTTGACTAAGTTCGGCTCCATTTCCGAGAACTTGCGGGACATTTTCTAATCCCTGGGACTATAAACTAACTCCTGATGTCCTTGAATTTCACTGAAATGGAGCTTGTAGGCCAAAATATAGTCCGACGTTATTTTAAGACCTAAAGAGTACCCAAGACCGCCTTACGCGCATCGTGATTTTGCGCCTCTTTGGTTCGATTTCCGCGATTTTGGGGGATATTTTCCAGTCCTGGGGACTCTAAACTATTTCCTGATTACCTTAGTTTTCAGTGAAATGGACACTGGTAAAAAGAAGCACGCTCACTGTCGAGCTTCTAAGCCGAAATATACCCCCACTTTATTTTAAGACTGTACGAGTAGCGGAGACCCCGTTACGCGCATCGTGATTTTGAGCAGCTTTGGCTCGATTTGCCGAAACTTGGGGGATATTTTCCAGTTCCGAAGACTCTAAACTAACTCCTGATGGCCTTAGTCCTAAGTGAAATGGACACAGGTAAAAGAAAAGCACGCTCGGTGTTGAGCTTCTAGGTCGAAATATAGCTCCACTTCCTTTTAAGACTAAAAGAGTAGCCGAGATCGCGTTACGCGTATCGTGATTTTGAGCAACCTTGGCTCGATTTGCCGAAACTTGGTCGATATTATCCAGTCCCGGGGACTCTAAACTAACTCCTCATGACCTCAGTTTTCAATGAAATAAACACAGCTAAAAGGGGCGCGCGCTCGGTTTCGAGCTTCTAGGTCGAAATATAGGCGCACTTTATTTTAAGACTGAAAGAGTAGCCGAGACCGCCTTACCCGCATCGTGATTTTGAGCAACTGGGGCTCGATTTGGCAAAACCTGGGAAATATTTTCTAGTCCCAGTGACTCTAAACTAACTCCTGATGGCCTTGGTTTTCACTGAAATGGACACAGGTAAAAGGAGTGCACTCTCGTTGTCGAGATTTTAGGCCGAAATATAGCCCCACTTCATTTTTAGACTGAAAGAGTAGGCAAAACCTCCTTAGGCGAATCGTGATTTTAATCCACTTTGGCTCGAGCTGCCGCAACTTGGGGAATATTTTCCACTCCTGGGGACTCTAAACTAACTCCTGATGGCCTTAGTTTTCAGTGAAATAAACACGGGTAAAAGGAGCGCCCGCTCGCTGTCGAGCTTCTAGGTCGAAATATAGCCCCACTTTATTTTAAGACTGAAAGAGTAACCGAGACCGCCTTACGCGCATCGTAATTTCGAGCAACTTTGCCTCGACTTGCTGGAAGTTAGGGGATACTTTTCAGTCCCTGGGACACTAAACTAACTCCTGATGCCCTTAGTTTTCACTGAAATTGACACAGGTAAGAGGAGCGCACGCTCGGTGTCGAGCTTCTAGGCCAAACTATAGTCCCACTTCACTTACGGACTGAAAGAGTAGACGAGACCGCCTTACGAGCATCGTGACTTTGAGCCACTATGGCTCGGTTTGCCGATACTTGGGGGATGTTTTCCACTCTCTGGGGACTCGAAACTAAATCCTGATGGTCTTAATTTTCAATGAAATCGACACAGGTAAAAGCAGCGCACGCTCGGTGTCGAGCCTCTAGGTCGAAATATATCCCCCCCCTTCATTTTAGGACTGAAAGAGTAGCCCAGACCGCCTTACGCGCATCGTGATTTTGAGCCACTTTGGCTCAATTTGCTAGAACTTAGGGGATATTTTCCAGTCCTGGGGACCCTAAACTAACTCATGATGGCCTTTTCACTTTAAGACTAAAAGAGTAGCCGAGACCGCCTTACACGCATCGTGACTTTCACCAACTTCGGTTCGATTTCCCGGAACTTGGGGAATATTTTGCAGTCCCGGGGACTCTAAACTAACTCCTGATGGCGTTGGTTTCCAGTGAAATGGACACAGCAAAATTCTTTGAACGCTCACTTTCGTCCGTTTCGGCCTAAATATATAACCCTACTTCACTTTAAGGCTGATAGAGTAGCCGAGACCGCTTTACGCGCATCGTGATTTTGGCCGTTTTCAGCTCGATTTCCTGGAACTTGGGGAATATTTTCCAGTGCCGGGGACTCTAAACTAACTCCTGGTGGCCTTGGTTTGCAGTGAAATGGACACAGCAAAACTTTTTGAACGCTCACTTTCGAGCTTCTTGGCCTAAATATAGCCCCACTTCACTTTAAGACTGAAAGAGTAGCCGAGACAGCCTTACGCGCATGGTGATTTTGACCAACTTCGGCTCGATTTCCCCGAACTTGGGGGATATTTTCCAGTCCCGGGGACTCTAAACTAACTCCTGATGCCCTTAATTTTCACTGAAATAGACACAACTAAAAGAAGCGCACGCTCGGTGTAGAGCTTCTAGGCCGAAATATAGCCTTACTTCATTTTAAGACTAAAAGAGTAGCCGAGACCGCCTTAACCGCATTGTAATGTTAACCAACTTTGTCTCCATTTGCCGGAACTTGGGGAATATTTTCCAGTTCCCGGGACTCTAAACTAACTCCTGATGGCCTTAGTTTTGAGTGAAATGGACACAGGTGAAAGGAGCGCACGCTCGGTGTCGAGCTTCTAGGCCAAAATATAACCCACTTCATTTTAAGACTGAAAGAGTAGACGAAACCGCTTTACGCGCATTGTGATTTTGAGGAACTTTAGCTCAATTTGTCGGAATTTGGGAGATATTTTCCAGTGCCGGGAACTCTAGTCTAAGTCCTGATGGCCTTAGTTTTCAGTGAAATGGCACAGGTAAAAGAAGCGCACGCTCGGTGTCGAGCTTCTAGGGTGAAATATAGCCCAACTTCATTTTAAGACTGAAAGAGTAGCCAAGACAGCCTTACGCGCATCGTGATTTTGAGCACCTTTGGCTTGATTTTCCAAAACTTGGGGGATGTTTTCCACTCCCAAGGACTCTAAACTAACTTCTGATGGCCTTATTTTTCAGTTAAATGGACACAGGCAAAAGGAGGTCACGCCCGCTGTTAAGCTTCTAGGCCGAAAAATAGCCCCAGTTCATTTCAAGACTAAAAGAGTAGCCGAGACCGCCTTACGTGCATCGTGATTTTGAGCAATTTTGGCTCGATTTCCCGGAACTTGGGAGATATTTTCCAGTCACGGGGACTCTAAACTAACTCTTGATAACCTTAGTTTTTAGTAAAACGGACACAGGCAAAAGGAGCGCTCGCTTTGTGTGGAGCTTCTAAGCCGAAATATAGCCCCGCTTCATTTTAAGACTGAAAGAGTAGCCGAGACCGCCTTGCACGCATCGTGATTTTGACCATCTTCGCCTCGATTTCCCGGAGTTTGAGAAATATTTTCCAGTCCCCGGGACTCGAAACTAACTCCTGATGGCTTTGGTTTGCAGTGAATCGGACACAGGAAAAATTTTTGAACGCTTGGTTTCGAGCTTTTAGGGCGAAATATAGCTTCACTTCACTTTAAGACTAACAGAGTACCCGAGACCGGCCTACGTGCATCGCGAGTTTGAACAACTTCGGCTCGATTTCCTGGAACTTAAGGGATATTTCCCAGTCCCGGGGACTCTAAACTAACTCCTGATGGCCTTGGATTGCAGTGAAATGGACAAAGCAAAACTTTCTTAACGCTCACCTTCGAGCTTCTAGGCCGAAATACAGCCCCACTTCACTTTAACACTGATAGAGTAGCCGAGACCGCCTCTTTTTAAAAATTAATTGCTACTTACACTGCTTACAATGCAATATTTACGTAGTTACTTACACTACTCACAAAAAACTTATTACTTACGCCACTTACGATACTAACACTTACTCTATATAATACGCATACTCACGCTACTAACAATACTAATACTTACACTGCTTACAATACAACATAATTAGATTACTTGCCCTACTTACAATTCTAGCACGGTAAGATCATACCAGTTTACTCCTGTCACTAATGTACATTCCGAGTTGCAAATTACAGAAAATATTCATGGTATATATGCGCCTTGTTTCTTTTCCTTTCATTTTTATTTTCGTTTTCAGGGGACTAGGGTCAAGTTGTCAAGAGATTACAAAAGAGGCAACAGAGGCTCCCACTTTTTTAAAACGGTTGTAGTTGTATTTTTTCCATTTCATAGATATGTTTTAAATACAGTAAGAAATCATTTAATTTTGGAGAAAATTTTTTCTGTCTACATAGCCAAATGTAATATTTAGCATTTAAGCAGCAGAAGTTAATTTGGAGTTTATGTTTAGAGCTATCCGGCCTTAGGCCCAATGCTGTATCAGGCTCTAAGGGTGTCTCTTTGGCAATAACTTGGCAAGACTGTAGCCATACTTTAAAATTGTTCCAAAAATATTGAGTTTTTGGGCAAGCCCAAAATAAATGTGCAAGTTTCTCTGTTTCTCTTTCGCAGAAAGTGCATTTCTTGCTATCGACGAGACCAATTTTTTTCAAGAAGTTGTTAGTTGATATTCTTCTATGAAGAAATTTAAAATTGAAAGTTATAAGTTTTGTGATCTTTGTACATTACAGCCATTTGGTAAACCTCTTTCCAATTGAGCTCTTGTTTTGTTGCGAGAGTGACGTCTTCCTGTCACTTTTGTTGACTTTGGTTGGGTTGTTCACTTTTTCTTGATACAAGTTTCTTATATACTAGTCTACTAGGTTTTTTGCTTTTTAAAAATTTTGACAAGAAACTTTCATGTTTAATAAAGGTTCTGATGTTATGGGGTATATATCGTTGAAGAAGTTTTATTGAAGAAATGATTCCAAGAAAGGTTAAAGGTCGGGCTGTCAGGTCATGTAAAGTTTGGAAAGCAGTGAGCGAGAGAAACTTTCCGGAGTCATCCATTAAATGTTCTACTTTTGTTATTCCTTTGAGGAACCATTCTTTAAAAAACACTGGTCTATTCCCAACTCTTATTAGTGAATTATACCATAAGGGCGATGATCGAAAGTGATAATCTGATACAATCTTTTCTTCATAATTGGATTCTGACCAGATTTCAATAATTTCTTTGAAAAAAGGATCTGATACTTTAATAATGTTACGACTGTCTTTTATGTTTAGATTTCCAGTTAGTGTTACTTCACCTCCATATTTTTCAAGTTCTGAGTCAAAAAATCTTTTCCAGCTTCCATTGTTTTCCTTATCTAGATACTTCTTTATCCATGTGGCTTTGAGAGATCTATTAACAGTCCGGTATATCCCGATAAATTAGGACAGTCGTGACGTCATGAAGCTATTGTTAGCAGGGAAAATGGAGGACCTTTTATGCGGACCAAGAAAATATGTTGTTTCCAGTCTCGCATGGAGTCTGGCCAGCATTATCCAGGACTTTTTCCGACCAAACGTTGAGAAGGAGAATAAGCGGCCATTTTGGTAGTGGGAGAACGTTGACTATCCTCTAATCATTGAGTTTTTTTGGTGTCAAGCGACGATGTAGACGCGATTTTGTGTCCAAATATTAAGGTTAGTAAAGTGTACGCGTTATTTTCTAGTATTCACGTATTTTTCTTTGAGCTGTGTATATTTTTTTTACTGGTTCTCGAGTTGTTAAAGTTTCATCATGCCAAATTACACGGTTGTAAACAACGTCGATATTTTGTAAACTCTCTTTGAATTTGAGGCGTTACAAGTGTACCTGAATCACTGTTGTTATAAGGCTTGAGTAATGCATCGTTCCTTCATTTTTATGACAGTTGTTTTCAATTTCTCTCTCTTAAGTACATGGAAGAGCATACTCGACTGCTCGAGGCACTTTGCCGAACTTTTGGGGAAAAAACAAAGGGAAAAGAGAGGAAATAAGACGTCGCTAAGTACGCGGACGAAATTAAACAAATTTGGGAGGTCTCTGTTTTGGTGGATTCACCGATTGTGCACCCCAGTTTTATCACTGGAGAGCCAGCAGCCTGTTGAAAACCACCTACAGCACAGAAGTGGCAGCGAAACAGACAGGCCAGGGGTACTGCAGTGATTTCCTGTAAATGGATGCTATCAGTACCCCAAGGAATGGCACAAAGGGTAGAGAGATTGTTTGTTCTCATTTACGAGACGTTGAGGGCCATGCAAACATATAAGTTAAGGTTTGTAGGGTGCATTGCACTCTTTTTTTTTGGCATTTTTTAAAAACTATACACACTGCAGCGGTTCCTGGTAGATGATGATTCTTTTCACCTCCCCATGAAGTTTGAATGTACCAGAAAGTAATGTTTTTGCAAAATAATTTTTATGAAGGCAAAGACTAAAAAGGTACGAGAGTTTAGAACGTAGTGTCGAGTGTTGAACATTACTAATTGTGAAACCAATGCAAAACATTAATTGGTTGTGAACAGGAAACATATCAGTTTGGTTAGGAATATGTAGTAAAAAATAGAAAACATAAGAGTTATCAGACCCCTTGAGGGCAATCTCTTATTTAGTTAGACTAATGTGGTAACTACATTCAAAATAAATTCATATGTTAAAACGAAAAATACATTTATAATAATATTGACATCTGTAAGCAATGTAATAATCCTCTAAGTGCTTTTGATTTGTTTCAGGTCCTGCATTCTGCTAAGAGGCAAATTCAAGGTCGAGAGTACCTAAAGAGTGAATAAAATGGATTTCAGTTTCAAGACTGAATTTGTTTTGTATACTTCAAATAAATATATAATAAAACCTTGGGACATGTGGATGGATTGTAAATGCTCCCTTGTCAACCTGTCCAGGAACTATATTTTGATATTTTTGGGTAAATAACTTGTGAAAGTCAGCAATTATATGTAAGTTTTCATAATTTAAATGTGGAAATCAGACATGATATCATGATAATCATTATCTGGGCAGAATTGTCTGTGACATGGAACGCGAACACAAACTTTCCTTTTATTTTATAATTTGGACAGTATTTAACTCCATTCGAGATAAATATATACCTCCTGAAGGCCCGCATTCATGGCATTGGAAAGTATTCGCGACTCTCTTTGTCCGCCATCTTGAATCTCTTGGTTTGTTGTGGAACACAACACTCCAATCAAAACACGCATTCTCATTGGTTGAAACGTGAGTTTCGTGACATCACAGATGTCCTAATTTATCGGGATATTCCGGACTGATTAAAGGAGGTTATATCAATCATTTTAAGTCCCCCCTCTGAGTAATCATTAATCATTACCTTTCTTTTTATTTTGTCGCCTTTTGTCATTCCATAAGAAGTTGTAAAACATTACATTTATCTCCTTTATTGCTGTATGATTTGTTTGCAGAGGAGAAAAAATATATACCAGTTGTGAAGCTATGAGGCTTTTTAAAACAGTAATTTTACCTAAAAGGCCAAGTCTGCGAAGTTTCCAGCATCCCAGAATCGATTTAATTTTTTCTATTTTATCTTTGTAATTCAAAGATATAGTTACATCAGGGTCTGTTGACAACCATGCCCCTAACGCTCTGACTCTTTTTTTGGCCATTTGAAGTCTTTTTCAGGGCAAAGTTTAAAATCCCAATCCGCACTTGCACCGATCCACAAAGCCTTCAAAGATTCTAGAAAGAATTCTTCGGAGCCGTCTAAAATAAGGGTCGTGTCATCTGCATATTGGCTAAGTTCAATTTCTTTGTCCTATACAATTATGCCACGGATTTCTTTGTTTGGCGAATTGCATTGGCGAGTACTTCTACAGAGAGAATGAATAGATACGGTGACAGAGGGCAACCTTGCCTGACTCCCCGGTTGAGCTCAAAGAAATTACTTACCCATCCATTGTTTAAAATACAGCTTCGCTATTGCAGTAAAATACTTTTAACCAGTTCAGCAGTGATGGGTCGAAACCAAAGTATTGGAAGGTTTTACGAATAAAGGGCCACTCTAGGGTATCAAAGGCTTTTTCAAAATCAAGAAAAAGGAGCAGTCCCGGCATATTGTTTGCTTTTGAAAATTTGATGACGCTGTCTATTAAACGAATATTTTCTCCGATGAATCTGTCTCTAATGAAGCCGGTTTGATCGTCAGAAACAAGTTTTGGTAGGAAAGTTTTGATACGGCTTTCAATAGCTTTTGTTGCAATTTTGTAATCGCAATTCAAAAGCTTTAAAGGTCGCCAGTTCTTTATTGAATTAAGGTTAGCATCCTTTTTTGGTATGAGCTTACTAATGCCCCTCCTTTGTGATATTGAGAGCTTTCCAATTTAGTAGGAATAATTAAAAGAGTGTATCAAAATTTCCGCCACGTCATTCCAAAAAAACTTTGTAGAATTCGCAGGGGAGACCATCGGTTCCTGAGGATTTATCTGTCACCATACTTTTCAGCGCTTCTAGACATTCATTCTTCCTTAATTCGCCCTCACAGAGAGATTGTTCATCGTTATTTAAAACCTTTTTGTTTTTTTTGCTGTGGAAAAAAGAAAGCCCCTTCTTGGTTGTCAATAGCTACTTTAGAACTGTAAAGATTTTGGTAAAACGATTCACATTCTTTTAAGATCTCTTTGTCTGTACAAATGAGGTCGTTGTCATTGACTTTGAGCTGGGTTATTGTTCCTTGTTTACAATGTCTCTTTTCCAGATTGAGAAAGTATTTGGTATTTTTCTCACCTTCATTGTACCATTGAGATTTAGATCTTAAAAATTGCTCCTTTTGTCCTGTATTCTATTATTGCCGCCAGTTCGCGTTTCTTTGTTTCAAGGTCCGACCACACTTGTTCTCGTCCAGTTTCGTCGCCATTAAACTCAGGAAGACGTTTTTTAAGAGTTGCGATTGCTTGTTCTATTTCCTCCTCTTTTCTAGCTAGTTTCTTTTTCTTAGAAGTTCCATATTTCAAGGACTCCTCTCTCACTTTCAATTGAACCATTTCCCATAGTAAATTAGAGTTAACAGTATCATCTTGCGCGTATTCAAACTTGGTTTGTTTTATGATTGATTTTATCCGATTAACATACTCAATGTCATTTAGAAAAGAGGTGTTAAAAGCCTCGCCCTCTATTGTTAGAATGCAGCGAGATTTGTAATGTAATCATGGAATGATCCGTTTTGTATCCTGGTAATATGTCCGCACTGACGGTGTTACAAAATGTAGTCTGATTTACTAGGAAAAAGTCGAGCCTACAGTGAACTTCAGGTTTCTTTTGTCGCCACGTGAATCTGGAACTCTCAGGGTTTAAAACTCTCCATGCATCTATTAAATCCAGGTTTACAGAGAAATCGTTTATCACTTCCAGCGATTTTTTGTGGGATCTGGCAAGACCACCTTTTTTGTCGTTGTCAACATTCAGTACTAGGTTAAAGTCTCCACCAACAATTATCTCCTCGCATTTAAAGTCGAGTAGCTGATTAAAAACAGAGGTGAAGAAATTCGGATCATCTTCGTTTGGAGCGTATATATTTGCTAAGGTTATGTGTTTTCCATTTGTAATCAGGTCACATATTATGTATCGTCCCTTGGGATCGGTGTAAGCTTTCAAGAGCTGAAAACTGAAATTATTGTTAAAAAGTATGGCTACACCTGCTTTGTTACTAGAACAACAGCTGAATAATGCCTGATAACCCCATTCAGCTCTCCAATCATGTATATTGTCTTCCGTGCAATGGGCTTCTTGGATAAAATATACCGACATTTTTTTACATTTGAGCCAGTTGAAAATTTCACGTCTCTTAAACTTGTCTCCTAGTCCCCGAGTATTAATCGATCCTATTCTGAGATCCATTTCTCTCATATATTTTGTTAAAAATAATTTAATCGAAGGCGCTCAAGTGCATTGCTGAAATAAACCTTGAAAGTGTAAGCTGGCAAAATAAATCAAAAGTACGAATATTTACATATCTACACATAAACACACGTAAAATCAATAATATTAGAAGACTGCTGATGGAATACGGTTGCATTCGTTACCTTATTCGTACTTTTCATTTTAGAGCCGCCTAATATTAGTTCTAGATGCAGCGGAGGCCGAATCTACCAGGCGTAATAATAACAACAAATAAATAGAAACTATGTATGGACACATTATGCTTACAGTTCAAGTTCTTTACCCAAAGGCCAAAATTTACCTCGGACGAACTGCTTGTCGGGCTGTGCCTTGCTAAATGAAGCCGGGATGTTGTTTCTTCTGGCCTTCGTAAGGGTATCAATTTGTGCCCTCCGCCGCTCCACGATCTCAAAAGGCAGATCTTGATACATCTTAAAATTGGTTCCTCGCAATCGGGGACCTAACGCGGGCATGCTTTGACAGTCCTTGAATCTCAGAAATCTTGCTAGAATAGGCCGCGGTTTCCCTTCTTTCTTCTTACCAAGGCGGTGGACTCGTTGGATTTCTACCGAGGCAGCATCAACATAGCCAAGATCCCTTTCGAGGAAAGAACGTAGCACCAATTCCGTATCTTCTCTACTCGCGTAGTCCTCTGGAATGTTTTCGACTTTCAAATTTTCACGCCTAGAGTAGGCTTCAAGATACAAGTGTTGGTCTTCTGTTTCTTTAACTCTGGCTCTAAGCTTAAGGTTCTCCTCCTCCAGGCTTTTTAACTTCGTGTTGGTATCATCTTGCAATTTTTTTAGACTCTGCAAAGCTTCTTGGCGATCTGCTTCGATTGAATTTAAGCTCTTTTTAAAATCATCAACATCGCGTCTTGTGATGGCGTGACAGCTCTCTAAATTTTGCACCCGTCCTTCAAGTTTCAAAAGAGTCGCTTGAAAATCTTTCATTGATTTTTAAATACTGTCCAGCTTGTCTAGCTTCGGCTCAATTTCCCGGAACTTGGGCGATATTTTCCAGACCCGGAGACTCCAAAGTAACTCCTGATGGCCTTGGTTTGCAGTGAAATGGAGAAAGCAAAACTTTTTCAACGCTCACTTTCTAGCTTCTGGGCCGAAATACAGCCCTAAACTTAGAAAATTGCGCTATACTTGAAAAAATGCGCCACACTTGCAAAAATGTGCAACACTTGGAAAAATGAGCCACACTTTAAAAAATGCGGCACAGTTGGTAAAATGGAACAACCTTGGAAAAATGCGCCACACTGAGAAAAATATGCCCCACTTGGAACAATACATTACACTTCGAAAAGTGGGCCACACTTAGGCGGTCTCGGCTACTCTATCAGTCTTAAAGTAAAATGGGGCTATATTTTATCCCAGAAGCTCGAAAGTGAGCGTTCAAATAGTTCAAAAAGACCACCAGGAGTTAGTTTAGAGTCCCCGGGACTGGAAAATATCCCCCCAGCTCCGGAAAATCGAGCCAAAGTTGGTCAAAATCCCGATG
Organism: Orbicella faveolata; assembly: GCF_042242905.1. Taxonomy (NCBI): domain Eukaryota; kingdom Metazoa; phylum Cnidaria; class Anthozoa; order Scleractinia; family Merulinidae; genus Orbicella; species Orbicella faveolata. The sequence continues at coordinate 32,453 of NW_028301542.1, read as the reverse complement.
TGCGTAAGGCGGTCTTGGCTATTCTTTGAGTTTAAAAATAAAGTAAGGCTATATTTCGGGCTAAAAGCTCGAAACCGAGCGTGCAATCGTTTTACCTGTGTCCATTAATCTGGAAACCAAGGCCATCACCGGTTAGTTTAGAGTCCCCGGGACTGGAAAATATCCCCGAAGTTACAGCATATCGAGCCAAAGTTGCTCAAAATCATGATGCGCGTAAGGCGGTCTCGGCCATTTTATCAGCCTTTAAGTGAAGTGTGGCTATATTTAGACCCAGAAGCTCCAAAGTGAGCGTTTAAATATTTTTGCTCTGTCCATTTCGCTTCAAACCATGGCCATCAGGAGTTAGTTTAGAGTCTCCGGGACTGGAAAATATCCCCCACGCTTTGCGAAATCGAGCCAAACTTGGTCAAGATCACAATGCGTGTAAGGCGGTCTCGGGTATTCTTTTAGTTTAAAAATGAAAAGGGGCTATATTTCGGGCTAAAAGCCCGAAACCGAGCGTGCGATCGTTTTACCTGTGTCCAATAATCTGAAACCCAAGGACATCAGGAGTTAGTTTAGAATACCCGGCCCTGGAAAATATTCCCCACTTTCAAGCAAGTCGGGGCAAAGTTGGTCAAGATCACGATGCGCGTAAGGCGGTCTCGGCTATTCTTTTAGTCTTAAAATAAAGAGAAGCTATGTTTTTGCCTAAAAGCTCGAAACCGAGCGTGCGATCGTTTTAACTGTGTCCATTTGTCTGCAAACCAAGGCCTTCAGGAGTAAGTTTAGAGTCCCCGGGACTGGAAAGGATCCCCCAAGTTTCGGGAAATCGAGCCGAAGTTGGCCAAACTCACGATGCGCGAAAGGCGGTCTCGGCTACTCGATCAGTCTTAAAGCGAAATGGGGCTATATTTCGGCCCAAACGCTCGAAAGTGAGCGTTCAAAAATTTTTCCTCTGCCCATTTCACTGCAAACCAAAACCATCAGGAGTTAGTTTAGAGTCCCCGAGACTAAAAAATATCTCCCAAATTCCAGAAAATCGAGCCGAAGTTGGTTAAAATCACGATGCGCGAAAGGCAGTCTTGGCTACTCTATCAGTCTTAAAGTGAAGTTGGCCTGTTTTTCGTCCGAGAAGCTCGAAAGTAAGCGTTCAAATATTTTAGCTCTCTCCATTTTACTGCAAACCAAGGCCATCAGGAGTTAGTTTAGAGTCGCCTTGACTGGAAAATATACCCCAAGTTCCGGGAAATCGAGCCAAAGTTGGTCAAAATCACGATGCGCGCAAGGCGGTCTCGGCTACTCTATCAGTTTTAAAATAAAGTTGGTTTAGGGTTCTAATGGTCTTGGTATTCGGTCAAATGAACAGAGGTAAAACGATCGGACTCTTGGTTTCGAGCTTCTTGGCCGAAATATAGCACCACTTCGTCATAAGACTTAAAAAGCAGCCGAGACCGCCTTACGCGCAGCGTGATTTTGACCAAATTTGGATTGATTTCCAGCAACTTGGGGCATATTTTCCAGTCCCATGGACTCTTACCTAAGTCGTGATAAGTTTGGTTTTCGGTGAAATCGACAGAGGTAAAAGGATCGCACGCCCGGTTTCGAGCCTCTAGGCGAAAGTATAGCCCCACTTCATTTTAAAACTTAAAAAGTAGCCTAGATCGGCTAACGATCAGCGTGATTTTGAGCAACTTTAGGTCGATTTCCTGGACCTTAAGGAATATTTTCCAGTCCACGGGACTCTAAAATAACTCCTGGTTGCATTGGTTTTGAGAGAAATGGACAGAATTAAAACGATCGCACGCTCGGTTTCAAGCTTCTAGGCACAAATTTAGCCCCACCTAATTTTAAGACTGAAAAAGTAGCCGAGACCGCCTTACGCTTAGGGTAATTTTTACCAACTTTGGGTCGATTTCCAGGAACTTGCGTGATATTTTCCAGGCCCGAGGACTCTAAAGTAACTCGTGATTGCGTTGGTTTTCAGTGAAATAGGCAGAGGAAAACTATTTTAACGCTCGGTTTCGAGTTTCTAGGTCTCAATATAGCCCCACTTTATTTAAAGACTGAAAAAGTAGCCGATACAGCCTTACGCGCAGCGTAATTTTGCGACGGTCGATTTCCAGAAACTTTGGGGATAATTTCAAGTGCTGGGGACTCTAAACTAACTCGTGATGACCTTGTTTTTTAGTGAAATGGGCAAAGGAAAAATATTTGAACGCTCGGTTTCGAGCTTCTAGGGTAAAATAGAGCCTGTTTGCATTTTGACTCAAAAAGTAGCCGAGACCACCTTACCCGCAGGGTAATCTTCACCAACTTTGGGTCTATTTCCAGGAATTTGGGGTATATTTTCCAGTCCCGGGGACTCTAAACTAACTCGTGACGGTCTTTGTTTTCAGTAGAGTTTGCAGAGAAAAATATTTGAACAATCCGTCTCCAGCTTCTAAGCCGAAATATAGCCCCACCTAATTTTCAGACTGAAAAGGTAGCCGAGACCGCCTTACGCGCAGGGTAATTTTGACGAACTCTAAGTCGATTTGCAGGAACTTGGGGTCCAGTCTCACGGACTCTAAACTAACCCGTGATGGCCTTGGTTTTCAGTGAAATGGGAAGAGGAAAAATATTTGAACGCTCGGTTTCGAGTTTCTAGGCCGAAATTTAGCCCCACTTCATTTTAAGGCTGAAAAAATAGCCGACACGGTCTTACGCGCCGCGTACTTTTCACCAACTTTGGGTCGATTTCCAGGAAGTTGGGGATATTTTTCAGTCCCGGACACTCTAAACTAACTCGCGATGGGTTGGTTTTCAATGAAATGGGCAGAGGAAAAATATTTGAACGTTCGGTCTCGAGCTTCTAGGCCGAAATATAGCCCCACTTTATTTTAAGACCAGAAAGGTAGCCGAGACCGCCTTACGCGCAGGGTAATTTTGACCAACTCTGGGTCTATTTTAAGGAACTTGGGGATATTTTCCAGTCCCAGATACTCTAAACTAGTTCCTGATTGCCTTGGTTTTCAGTGAAATGGGCAGAGGAAAAATATTTGAAAGCTCGGTTTAAAGCTTGTAGGCCGAAATATAGCCGCACTTCATTTTGAAAGTGAAAAGGTAGCCGAGACTGCCTTACCCGCAGCGCAATTTTGACCAACTTTGGGTCGATTTCCTAACACTTGGGGGATATTTTCCAGTCGCGGGGACTCTAAACTAACTCGTAATGGCCTTGGTTTTTAGTGAAATGGGCAGACGAAAACTATTTAAGCACGCGGTTTCGAGCTTCTAGTGTGAAATGTAGCCCCACTTCATTTTGAGACTGAAAAGATAGCCGAGACCGCCTTACGCGGAGCGTATTTTTGACCAACTTTGAGTCGATTTCCATGAACTTGGGGACTATTTTCCAGTCATGGTGACTCTAAACTAATTCATGATGGCCTTGATTTTCAGTGAAATGGGTAGAGGAAAAATATTTGAACGCTGGGATTCGAGCTTCTAGGCCGAAATATAGCCCCACTTCATTTTGAGACTGAAAAGTTGGCCGAGACAGCATTAAGGGTAGCGTAATTTTGACCAACTGTGGGTCGATTTCCAGCAACTTGGGGCATATTTTCCGGTCTTAAGGACTTAAACTAACTCGTCATAGCCTTGGTTTTCAATGAAATGGGAAGAGGAAAAATATTTGAACGCTCGGTTTAGAGCTTCTAGGTCGAGATATAGCCCCACTTCATTTTAATTTAAAAAAGTAGCCGAGTTCGCCTTACGCGCAGGGTAATTTTGACCAACTCTGGGTCTATTTTAAGGAACTTGGGGGATATTTTCCAGTCCTGGGGACTGTAAACTAGCTCCTGATCACCTTGGTTTTCAGTGAAATGGGCAGAGGAAGAATATTTAAACGCTCGGTTTAAAGCTTCTAGGCCGAAATATAGCCCCACTTTATTTTAAAACTGAAAAGGAAGCCGAGAGTGATTTACGCGTAGCGTAATTTTGACCAACGTGGGCTCGATTTCTCGGAACTTGGATATTTTCCAGTCCCAGGGACTCTAAACTAACTCCTGATAGCTTTGGTTTGCAGAGAAATGGACACAGGTAAAACGATCGCACGCTCGGTTTCGAGCTTCTAGGCCGAAATATAGCCCCTCTTCATTTTAAGACTGAAAAGGTAGCGGAGACCGCCTTACGCGCAGCGTAATTTTGACCAACTTTGGGTCCATTTGCCGGAACTTAGGGAATATTTTCCAGTCCCGGGGACTGTAAACTAACTCGTGATGGGCTTGGTTTTCAGTGAAGTGGGCAGAGGAAAAATATTTTAACGTTCGCTTTCGAGCTTCTAGGCCGAAATATAGCTCCACTTTATTTTAAGACTAGTCAAAGGTTCGTGTGAGCCAGCTCATGGATGAATTCGATGAATGTAGAAAGGTTAGTTGAATAAAAAATAGAAGTGGAATTGATCATTGTGGAGTTCTTTTTGGTACAGCAGTGAAAAACAGGAAAATAAACACCCTTTGATGCATGGGTTCTGGTGTCCAGTGGTTGCTTATGGACACCCTTTAGGTAAAGGTCAAGCCAGTTAATGGATAGATTTTTTAGAGAGATTTTTTTGTTCATTGTTCTGTAAATCTGCCACTAAATTGTAATAAATAAAGTCTGCATACAGGCCAAGTGGCCCACCAGGCTGGAGCTTATCCCGGTTTTTGTAGTGTGAAGCAACTAGGGGTATTTCTACTCCCCCTGAATGGGATGCAGTCCATTGCAGGGTTTTCGCCAGCATTAGGTTCGCCGGTACCCATTTATACACGGGGGTAGAGAGAGGCACTGAGAATAAATTGTCTTGCCCAAGAACACAACGCAATGTCCACGGTCAGGTTCTGAACCTGGGCCACTTGATCCAGAAACGAGTGCACTACCACGAGGCTACCACGCCTCCCACCCTTTAGGTGGTTGAATTTGCTCTCCGTTAAAATTACTTTATAAATTATAAATAATTATTTATTACATAATTGAAAATAGATTTCAACAGAGTGCAACAACAAAAATCAAGAGGAACACTGCTTTTATTAGGAGAATTTTCTTTCTTATTAAGTCCACTGAAATATTGACTACCATAATGTAGCACATAGAAGGTAAGAGGAGACATTCTAGCCAGCAGTCTCCTATTGATACAAATTATACAATTTTTGCTGAGTTATAAATAACAATCTTTAAAGCAGCAGGACATATACGTAGTAGAAGTACAGCATGATAACCACCATTTTAAGAACTGAATGGAAATTCAAAAGGTATAAGCTGGAACAGTTAGGACAGCTTATACTTCGAATAAACATTGCAAGATTTGTATTTTATGAATAGAGACAGATTAAAACATTCAACTTTTGTGTTCCTTAATGACGGATTGTAGGAGTTTCATTTAATTGTAGTCCTAATATTAAGACTGATTGCGATACTCTACACGTATATGTTCATGTATATGAACATGATATAGAACTGTTAATTTTAAGCTTCTGTTATAAAATTTCTGTATTTCAGTGTAAAGCTATAAGTTCATTTCTCGAGTTAAGGTTTGACACGCATAGCAAGTTCAGATGGGTTTCAGTTGTCAACATTCTTGACTTTAAGAAACATATATGGATAAAGTTCTAAAGTGTTTCCAACTCTGTAATTATACATGCAGCTTGGAGAGCCATTTTATATGCTTGCACCCAATGTCTTTCGAAAAAAAGAGTGATTTTCAAGAGTTCGTGTCAGCTGACTTAAGTCTTGAAAACATCTTATTCTTTTTGTAAGCAGGAGAATTCCACATCCATCTGTAATTCTCAGATTAATTCCATGAAGTTTAAAGGGTGGTTTGTGTTGTTAAAGCCAGTTTCTACTAAGTCTTTTGATATTATTTTTGACAGCTAATAAACATGTATAGCATCAGTAATGTTGTGTTAATAGTAACATCTGCTTACTGTCACTTGCATATTATACTGTAGTTGTTATTGCAGTTTTCATCTGGGTTATATGCGCATGTACAATGGTACAACTTGCTTAACCTGCAATACACAATGAATATAATAGTTACACATTTTAAATGGGTATAAATGATTATATGCAGAAAAAATATTGTATTCTTTAATTTGCTTTCCTTTCTATTCTCTCCTCCCCTGCTGCCCCAATAAAAATAAGCTGCCTACCTAACTAAGGTGTCCAAGTGATATTTCTTGCTTTTCTGGAAAGGGTTAAGAAAGAAAATGCTAGCTTTAATGTCGTGCTCTCTCTAAAGAAACACTGGAGTTAAAATAATTCTTTTACCCTGGAAAAAAGGTATTGTCATGTACAGCATCTGTAAATTTTGGTAGAGTTACATGTAATTTTGAATCTTTATGAAGACTAGGAATTTAGGGACATTAATAGCACAGTGAATTCAAACCATTCTTTGTTTCTGCAAATAAATTTTCTGACTGTTTTGCTGCGTGATTTAAATAGTTGCTTGATACATTTAGATACATGTATTTCTTTGGTATGTAAAGTTTCCAAATTCAGCTAAATTATATATTAATAATGATCTCATATGATAAATACAGGGAAATATTCAAACAGCTTTCATGAAAATGTAAATAGGTTTATGATCACTGTAGTAAGACTCCAGGGTACCTGCTGATTGTACACATTGTAATACATTGGTATATACATGATCTATCTGTGTACGGTAGTCAGTAGTAAACTGGGTAATCAACTGAGTGTATCTTTTGGCTGTTATAAGATATTTTTCAGAGCCTTTTGTTCTGAATTTGCCTGCATTAGATCAGTATTGAAATCCCCAAGCAGTACATTTGGAATTGTAGACTCTGTGAATACTAAATCATGAAGATGAGTAAGAGGATCAATCAACTGTGAAATTGTAACTAGTTTTCGATCGATAGATACCAATGACATTAATATTTGGAATTGGTTGGCTCAACACCATTACAGTGATTTCCAAATTATTAATTAAAAGTTATATCTGTATGGAATTTTAGTACAATTCAAATCATTCTTAATGTACAAAGCAGTTCCATAGCAAGTTCTTATGTTAGACTGATTAAAGTCATTTCTGTAAAGAGTTAATTTACTAAGCTGATATGTATCATCTCTATCTAACAAGCAAAGTTTTGATCCAACAAAAATGTTGTCATCAGCTTCTTGAATGTTGTAATCACTTTGCACATCATCTATGTGGAGGTGGGGAGATCTAACATTCTGAAACAAGACTGTTCTTGTTTGGGGTGAATCGTCAGTCCGTAACACTGCTTAAGGCACAAGGCTTACTTGTGTTCTTAGTCTGCTCATTTCACTTTTAACTTTCTCACTAACCTTTATTTTGTTTTCTTTCAAAGTAAAAATATGCATTGCAGAGCTGTTTCGTACATGGTTCAAGCCAACATAATGTATGTGCTCTCTTCTGGATACTGGAAAATCAACAACTACCTCATTTAATGTGTCGCCTTGACAACGGTGAATAGTCTTGGAAGCAGCAGGTCTAAGTGGAAATTGGCGCCGGAGAATTTGGACCTCACTTTTTTTATTGGCTTAAAATTGTCTTGTTACTTCCAATACTGGTGTCCAATTTCTATTTATAGTTGCCTTGTATAAATGTAGATTTTCTCTAAGCTGGTTTCTGCCTATGTCAGGATGTGGAAATGACACCCAAATAATAATTGGTCTGGTATAATTTCAACTCTGTAGTCTATGTGTTCTGTCTCGCACTCTGCACCATTGGTGAGTCCGTCAGTCACATCAATGTAGTTGTCAGTCATATTTTGTTGCAGTTACTACTGGCATGAGCAAATATAAACCCATTGTCTTTGTTGGATCATCTGGGATTATGTGTTTCATTTGTTTCTTGAGATTATCAGAGATGTCCCCGATTATAATGTCCAAAGCCTTAATCTGAGCTTTATCAGCTTTAGAGAGGGAATACAATGCATTGTTGTGAGCATGTACGGATGCATTTGTAGTAAATAAATGTGCCATGTTCATATTGTAATTATCTTTTCCAGGCCTTACATTCAGAAGTCTTTGTTTCAAAATGGTTATATCATCTTTAGAGTAATTTCACTCTCTCAAACGATCGAGTAGCTGAGCAAATTCTTTGTCATCTCTTTGTCTCATTATCTCTGTCAATTCAAAGAGGGTGAAGTACTCTGTCCAAATTGTTGTTGCAAATTCATGACAGCCAGATTGGGAATTTTCAAAGATCCACTTATCAAAAACTGGCTTAAGCTGGAAAAGATCTCCAGCAGTTACCAAGCTTATTCCACCAAATGGTTCATTAGTTCCAATAATTTGTTGTAATCTTAAAGTCAAAAAGTTGAACATGCCACTTTCAACCATAGAAATCTTATCAATGAAAATCACCCTGTTTGTTTAGTTTTGTTCTAATGGTATTCAGTTTGTCACTGTCTAGTACAAAATACTCAAAACCTCTATTGGCAGGTATCTTAAAAGCAGCATGTAGTGTATTGCCTTTAATGCTGAATGCTGCTTTACCAGTTGGGGCAGTCTTGACAACTTTCACATCATCTGGATTTTCCCCAGTGATACTATTTAGAAATCTGATAAGACATGATAAAAAACTGTCTTTGTTTTTCATTCAAAGAGCAGTCGAGCCTGCACCAGAGCTACTTTCCGAACGAAATAATCCCCCTCGTATAAAACGCGTAGTAAAAAAATACGACACAACAAGGAGGCTCACCTTAGGTTCCAGATGATACAGAATTCATGCCCCATTGCATTGTTTCCTCCTCCGGGTGACATTTTAAAAGACTTTTTGTCCTCGGTCGTGACATGACATCGTCGCTTTTTAACATCGTAGCTTTAAAGATTTCGAAACGAGCATCGTAGCTTTCAGGATTTCAATGTCCATTGCCGAAGCTAGTGTTCCTTAGCTTGATAATTTTCGATTTTACCACTCCACGAAGGTCCCCTCGTTAAAAATGCACCACAATGCCGCACAAAATGGTATAGTACGTCCTTCTAGTCTTTCCATGTCTATTTGTCGCAGCTACTGTTGATTAGCTTAACAACTTTCAATTTTAAAACTCCACGGATTGAACCAAAACCCATCTTCGTGCCGTCTTAACCGTCATGTATAAACTCCCCTGTATAAACTCCGTGTTATAGGACAAAATTTCGCCTTTCTTGTCCCCCTAAAACAAGCCAAATAAACAGTACGAAGTGTCTGGGACAAAAATTATACCTAGCAGGGGAGGGATAGGAGAAAACTATTTAATCCAGCTTTAATGAATAAATTAATCACAGTGGACTGAGTGAGTGAGTGAGCGCCATCCGACTGCCTTCTAAGCTCATGGATGTCTAACATCCATGAACAAAAAGGTAACCGAGACCGCCTTACGCGCAGCGTACTTTTGCCCAACTTTGGGCCGATTTCCAGGAATTTGGAGGATATTTTCCATTTTCGGGGACTCTGAACTAAATCGTGATGGCCTTGGTTTTCAGTGAAATGGGCAGAGGAAAAATATTTGAACGCTCGATTTCGAGCTTTTAGGCCGAAATATAGCCTCACTCTATTTTAAGACTAAAAGGATAGCCGAGACCGCGTTATGCGCAGCGTAATTTTGAACAACTGCGGGTCGATTTCCAGGAGCTTGGAGGATATTTTCCAGTCTCGGGGACTCTAAACTAACTCGTAATGGCCTTGGTTTTGTGTGAAATAAGTGGAGGAAAAATATTTGAACGCTCGGTTTCGAGCTTCTAGGCCAAAATATAGCCCCGAAATATAGCCGAAACCGCCTTACGCGCAGCGTAATTTTGAACAACTTTATGTAGATTTCCAGGAACTTGGGGGATATTTTCCAATCTCGGGGACTCTAAACTAACTCGTGATAGCCTTGGTTTTAGGTTAAATTGGCAGAGGAAAAATGTTTGAACGCTCGGTTTCTAGCTTCTAGGCCGAAATATAGCTCGACTTTCTTTTAAGATTGATAGAGTATCCGGGAACGCCCTACGCGCATCGTAATTTTGGCTAACTTTGGCTCGATTTGCCAGAACTTGGGAGATATTTTCCAGTGGGAGGGACTCTAAACTAATTCGTGATGGCCTTGGTTTTCAGTGAAATGGACAGAGGAAAAATATTTGAACGTTTGGTTTTGAGCTTCCAGGCCGATTTATAGCCCCACTTCATTTTAAGACTGAAAGAATAGCCGAGACCGCCTTACGCGCATTGTGATTTTGACCAACTTTGGCTCGATTTGCCTGAACTTGGGAATATTTTCCAGGCCCAGGGACTTTAAACTAACTAGTGATGGCCTTGGTTTTCAGTGAAATGGACAGAGGAGAAATATTTGAACGTTTGGTTTTGAGCTTCTAGGCCGAATTAGAGCCCCACTTCATTTTCAGACCGAAAGAATAGCCGAGGCTGCCTTATGCGCATCGTGATTTTGACCAATTTTGACCGATATGGCGGAACTTTGATGATATTTTCCAGTCCCAGGGACTCTAAACTTCATCGTGATAGCCTTGGTTTTCAGTGACATGGATAGAGGTAAAACTATCGCACGCTCGCTTTGGAGCTAATTTCTAGCGCCAAAATAGCCCCACTTAATTTTAAGAGTGAAAAAAGTAGCGACTTTGACCAGCTTTGGCTCGAATTCCCGGAACTTGGGGATATTGTCCAGTCCCAGGGACTCTATACTAACTTCTGATGGCCTTGGGTTGCAGTGAAATGGACAAGGGAAAACAATTGAACGCTCGGTTGAGCAACTATGGGTTGATATCCAGAACTTGGATCATATATATTTCCCAGTACCCGGGACTCTAAACTGGCTCGTGGTGGCCTTGGTTTGCAGGGAAATCGTCAGGGGAAAAATTATTGCGTGCTCGGTTTCGAGCTTACAGATCTGTGCTTGGTAAAAGGAGGGCTTACTACTTGACTCACCTTTAACGAGTTGACGTTCGCTTTATCGTTTTGGTAACGAAGGAAGTAAGGTACTGAGGCACCCGTTTCTTAAAATAGGTCTTTGTAATTTGCGAAAAGGGGCACTTATGATCTTTCGGCTATAACTCGCTGTTAAAAAATATCACTGCATCCAGTTGTATGTACGAAGTGCTAAATAATCTGAAGCAGTAAGTGTTATATAGTTACAGTCTTGGAAGAACTCGGTTCTCGAAATACAGATCTTCGAAATGTCTTCGAAATGTCGAAGTTCCGCTGTTTTATTCCTTTTTAGGTTTTCGTACAGAGGAATTTTACTGTTTTGATACTTGATACGTTTATTTCAGTATAGATTTGTTTCTTTCGTTTTGTATCGTTGTGTAAAATAAAGTAAGCCCTACAAGGGCTTGTATTTACATCGAATTGTCTAATGGAGGAGTGTGCTTGTAGGTTCGTGCAGAAAATTTTCCTTTCCACGAATGAAACGAATCTGTCGTATCGACAAACTTAGATAATGGTAACATGATGTCGTGAATATCTGAGAGTCATAGTAGTTGTATGCAATTGTCGAATGGATAATTTCGCTTGTTATATCTAGCACGAAATTCTCGATCGGACGAAAGTCTCGAATTGGTCGTTTTGAGAAACTTCTATTGGGTTAGCGCAATGTCATGAAATATTTTTAAGTCGATGCTATGACATGCGATTCTCAAATGGAGAACTCTGCTTGTGTTATTTGCCTTTCATGTAATGTAACGAGTTGATAACATCAAAAACCTTCTGCCTGCGTTATTTGACACCTAACAACTGCTACCCAAACTTTAATGTTAACAAAGCAAAATCTATTGGCATTTGTTTGCAGACCATCTGTTTGTTGAAAACGAAGACAAATCCTTATATATCGGTTTTTTGTTGTTAAAATTATTTACAAGCCATTACCCAACGTATAATTATGGTTTGTTTCGTGGATTAAGCGGAAATAACTTGCTCGTTACTTGAATTAATTTTTTCGCGGCTGTCAGAAATCGAACTAACCAACGTCGCTAATGAAAATAGCACATTGTCAGAAAATATTTTAACCCATTTTTTAGTTTTTTAATAAACTATGCTCCTAGCTTATATAGTATATGGAGCAAAGGAAGGAGTATAATGCTGATAAACATCCAGGGCTGTTCGTGTCGAATAACGACAATGCATCTACAGATAGGCGAGACGCGAACTCTGTTTACATTATTTAAAGTCAGCCGTATTTAGTTGATAGACTCGCTGTTAAAATTCAAAGATTTACCAAATAGAAGCTCTATTCAAATTTTATTTCGTGCCACATACTAGTTAATGTCTAGAGATATTTTAATTTTTGATGAAGGTCGGTAGCTTGATCTTGAGGATATTGTCAAATTTTCATCTGTCGCCAATCTGCGGGGTATGATGAAATTTGAGCAGTACATCAGAATTAAAGACTGATAGTGAATTTTTTGCGTTTCCTACTGTGAAATTCCTTAAAATTTGGCAGACTGGTGACAAATATTAAGTTTAATAATAATTTTCTGTTTTCGTTAAAATTGTTTACA